>NC_056732.1:618399376-618614376 GCF_019279795.1 Protopterus annectens | reverse complement strand
AGGACATGGACTGACACATGAGACACCAGGAATACTTGTCTGATTTATAATCACAGGATGGCTGATAGTATAATAAGGTCTGTAGCATGGAACATGCATTGGGAGGGGAAACTAGACACCCTTCAAATTGCAATTGGCAGAAAGGTGAATGACTACCCACATATCTAGCACTACAGATGCATTGGGGAATTACTAGACAGCACCAGGGGGTGTATCCATATATTACTGTTGTCCACATGATAAGTTGATTGAGCAGCAGATCTGGCATGTACTGAGCAATAGTTATGTATTACACTCCAGTGCATGACATTATGGAGTGAACGTAGTAGCCCCTAACATATGGGGGCCATGCTCGCAATGTCCAGACATACCCAGGGTGAACACTGGATGGCAGCAGTGAGGCCATGTAAAACCTACTCCACTCAAGTCAAGGAGGTAATGGAGTAACAGGTCTTGTGTTGTGATCACTCGTCTAGGCATTTAGAGGAATGATACATTAATGAGTGGTATTAATGAGTGTATGTTACCAAGTGTGATGCAGAATGGGGAACATCCTTGAATAAACATGGGATTGTCTGTAAACTCAGGGAAAGTTAGGTATTATGCTGGAATTTCAGGGTGTGTGTGTGTGTGTGTGTGTGTGTGTGTGTGTGTGTGTGTGTGTGTGTGTGTGTGTGTGTGTGTGTGTGTGTGTGTGTGTGTGTACTGTTATGCCATACAGGTCTTAAAGTGCATTTCATGTTTTCCCCCACAGGTGGCGAGGTGGGTCAGAGTCCCTCCTGCATGCAATCTGATGTTGATCGTCATACAGACACCGAAGATGATGATAGGACTGTTGAGGCACAAGCGGGGTTGTCATAGGCCAAAACTGGGCCATCGTTTGACATCCCTGTTAGCCACCCCAAACCCGCACACAGTTACAGTGCATATACATACCCCATCACCAGTGGCCATAGCAGAGGGACAGTTGGCAGTTCATGGTAGTGCACAGGAGAGTGTGGTATCTATGCCCACTGTGTCTGCTCACAGAAGGCATAACCAGATGTCTGGCAGGGCACCACATAGGCAGATGCACTGGGGTGCTCATGGTAAGGCCGCTGATCATCATGCCCCTGGCAAACATGCCACAACTGGTACCACCAGTTGCATGTTTCAGACTCTCATGGTGCACAGGCACATATGGAACTGTACACCAGGCAGGGCCTGAGGCTGCAGATGGCTGCTCTCTCATCTGTAAGTGACAACTTACATGAATTTTCAGATGCCCTCCATGATTATACCGAGGTCATGGATAGACGGTTGGCTGAGATGGTAGGCCTCATCAACCGTGGTTTGTCCATGACTGAACATGTGGTGGGAATGGGGTAATGGCCACGTGGAAGTAGGCCAGCAACACCAACAGCTGGTGGTCGACATGGACATGCAAGGACACTGAGGCGATCCCATAGTGGCAGTACCAGCACTGCAGGGGGAGTGCTGTCCACACCACACCACAGCAGGCCACGTGCACATGTCCATGGCCATTTCCAGGAGGGACCTGGTTCCAGCAGACATCTGTCATCATCAGGGAACAGTGGCACATCAAGGCCAGTACCTGCACATGCCCATGGAACCCCCTGGCAGGCACAGTCCACATGTTCGTGGCCAGAGGCAGTGAACTGCACACCCCACCAGGTATGGTCTGCAGCTGTCCAAGAAACACCTGTATAGGGCAGCCACATGTCTGAACTGTGTGCATTCATACCTATACAAACACACCTAGGGCAACCCCATACCTACACACACCACATCACCACGCCCATTTCAGCTAATTACACCCCTCACCCACACACATGGTGTCAAACATATGGCCCACACTCGGTCTCTGGCAAACCAACAACACACCCTGTGCATATAATGATATCTGTGCCACATCCCTGTCATCCATAACATCAATGCAGGGACAGGCTAACATGGTTCTGATGCACACGGTGACTGTACCACAGTGTACCAATGTACTGCTGTGTAACATGTTGTCAGCAGTAATGTTTAATGCATACATGTCAGGTAGTGTAGCTGTTCAGCCATGATACATTATAGCTGTTAGTAACACCGAGTGATTGTGGTCTCCATAATGTTATCCATTTGTGTCATAGGTGTACAAGTGTCAGCAGGAGGATGGTCTACAGTCATAGTCCACAAGGGGTACGGCACTGTGGTGACAACATGTCTGTGACATATCCTGGGTATAGTTGAACACATGTCACAGGTCTGTATAACAGTTACTGCCTGTGCCACATGGACAGGTGACCCGCTGGGACATGTATAATCAGCAACCTGATGTAGATCCATCCACATACACACACACTCTTACTTGGCAACACTGGGACTAGACCACTACCTAGGTATGTAGTGCTATTGATGTGTATGTCTTTCATTGCACAGACCACACAGTGTTTAGGGTGAGTTGTGTTCCAGATTACATGTTACATGCAGGACATCCTCAGACATGTACAGTATGGTAATGGGGGATATAATGGCTGTATATGGACAATACATAGTGTGACATACCATCATATACACATTAACAGACACATAACAGGCCAGCACACATCCGAAAGACCTGAGTCTATCGGTGGCAACTAACTTGTCAGTGTGTCCACTGTGTTACAGGTAGGCTGCACACAGCACATGCACAACTGGGCTGGATTGTGGTATCAGTTACCTGTATGGTTGATGGTGACAGTGGTCTTCATATAGTGGTACATGGGATATGTACTGTGGGTACCATGGTGTAATGACAGTGTACACATCACCTACACCCCACAGTGGATATTGTATACACTGGAACCCATGATGACACTCTGACATACCCACCATCACACATTGCCCATGACTGCAATACAACCCATTGTCCATCCCAACAGTGGCACTACACGGATATGCATCTAATGCACATACCACAGGCATAGTAGGGTGATGCATTGTCATGCCTTACCTATGGGCAGCAACAGCACTATTCATATTACTGTGTGGCAATGTGTATTGTAATAGGTGTATGTGGCCTTAGAATGCTGTCCCCTACAGATATACAGACATGCACACATACACACACTTGCCAGAACTCAATGGGTATCCCATGCCTATCAACCCATTTGTACAACACTGTTGTGCCAGTACTGCAAGGCTCATGTAGCCATTAGGGAGAGGAGCATAACAGGGTACATGTAATATCCAGTACAGCAGCAGCCACATCTTATTATGGCAATGGGTGTTGCGGTGGGTGTGAAGGCCCTCATGGTATTCACAACTACAGGTGTGCTAACACACAGACACTGATATCCTCAGTAATGCACATGGACACATTTGTCAGTACTGGGGTGCATCGCTGCAGGTGGTCATAGGTGTGTACCTGGCTATTGCCCATGGAGAGATGGGAAGTGTAGGGGATGTGCGTACAGTGGTATCATGCCACCTGCCATGTGCCAGCTGGCAATCTATCAACAGACACCACTGTGGTGACCCTCAGGGTGAGAGTGACATGCATCGGCCAATCCTCTGGGTGCCTCCTGCAAATGGCCACTGAGGTGATCCACTTGACATGTATGCAACATGTATTACAACACATGGTTAGTGCCTGTGATGGAGACCTGTACCCAAGCATGCTCTGTTGACTGTGGTAGTGCAGTGGAGGTACCCATGGCATGTGGTGTGTACAGGGTGTTGTGTCCTATCTGTGCCAGTTATAACACAGCTGGGCAGACATGTCAGTGTCAGTCAAGCATAGGTTGCTTGTATGTATCCAAGCTGGATACCTGCCATCTGCACATCTGTACAGGGACTGACAGACATCATCTTGGCAACTAGCTATGCAGTGGAATGAATATGTCGACATATAGACATCAGACAACAATATGTATGCCATTACTACATGTTGGAAACCCTCACTGATATGTGCTGTACAGACAGTAGTCTGCAGTTACCTTCCACATGTCAGATCATTATCCAGTATGGGATATATACTGTGACACAGCTCACACATCAGGAAAACTACAGTGAGACCTCAGAGTTCAGCTATGCTTGCAGGGGTGCTTGTTGCCAGTACTACATTTAGCAATCTACTCTTGCCTGGGAAAGTACTGTCAACAGTAGTAATGGCATGATACACTACATTCCAGTGTAATGGCACGTTACCTGGGTCACTACCCTTGTAAGTAATACATTCATATGGGTAATAGTGATGTACAGGTCTTATATACTTGAGTGTCCCAGACATGACACTCACACCCCTTGCTACTTTACTGACAGCAAATAGACACATGTTTTGTACATGGCATTACATACACTTATAACAGATGTCATTACCCTGCTATGTTATCAAACTGGAATGTGAGCACTGGTTACCATGTGTCAGCATTACTGCAATATTATAGCAAAGCACATTTGCGCCCTGGCAAGTGAAGCCTACATGGTGTAAGCGCCTGTACGTGTAACCGTACGTTAGCACCGCTTAACCTTGTGCAGAACCGCTCAAACACACTTAAAGCTGCTCAAAATTGCCTTAACCACTCTGTATCCAACAACCCTTGTTCTTCTCAGCAACAAAATAAACAGCCCTTGAACCCAGGACCCTGTACACTACAGTCATAACAGTTAACCACTACACCATGACAGCTGGGAAGACAGTTGTTTCTTTACCAATATATCTGTCAGTACACATATTGAATAGTATTGAACAATTGCTGTGACCTCCACAATTGTGTAGTACTTGTTAGTGATATTACTGTTGCATCACATATGTTGTTATATCTAAATATACACATATCAGATACATACAGCGTGATACATCTGGGAAGGTATACACAACCGTAATGTTTATACATGCAAGGATATGGATATATACATATGTAGATATATGTCTACATGTACATACACATATCTATTTATATATATGTATTTCTACACATCTGTATAGTGCATCATATATATGGCCATTTATAGCTCTCTCTGTATCTATATATATATATATATATATGTATGCACATCTTATACGTACAGTTATACCTATTTATGTCGATATATCTATATGTGCATATATATATACATACATATATATATATATATATATATATATATCTGTATATGTCTAGACATATATAGCTGTGTATATGTATATATTTGTGTTTGTATATATATATATATATATATATATATATATATATATATATATATATATATATATATATTAATATATATATATATATATATATATATATATATATATATATATATATATATATATATATATATATATATATATATATATATATATATATATATATATATATATATATATATATATATATATATATATATATATATATATATATATATATATATATATATATATATGTTGATGTATATGTATATATATATATATATATATATATATATATATATATATATATATATATATATATATATATATATATATATATATATATATATATATATATATATATATATATACACACACACACACACACACACATATATGTTTATCATATGTCCAGAACATGGAGTGGAGTCCTACCTCACCACCAATAGTCCCATTCTCTTAGTGCAAGGTGATGGCATATATGTATTGCAGGTTTATATGTAGACTGTTGCTACTGTAACAGGGGTTGTCTTAACAGACATGTTGTGAGTGGGAGGTCACATCTGTTTTTGACATGTACGCCACTGGTTACCAACAGACATCCTAAGGACATCGTAGTACAGTACCACCGCTAGCACAGTAATGATCCTGTGGACTACAGCAGAGATGTGATGAATATATGTGGACAGTCTGGCACTCTCTGGTCAGTCCACAGGTGTACTCAGATCTCCTTTGTGTGAGACATGTGGACCATGCCTAACAATGTGGATGTTAACAGCCATGTACGTGGGTATATCACGTAAATACTGGACTACATATGCCCACACAGTTTATGCATTCACACACGCCAGTCTGTCCTGACACATAATACCTGGTGGTGTAGAAGTTACATGGCCACATACTACCCAGTAGTTAGCAACATACATCTGTACAGAATCCCACTGCTTTGTCAGAAATACACAACAGTTATGGTGGCCTGGCAGCAGTATGTCATGCAAATATATGGACATAACAGCACACTGGGTAATTACACTAAACTGCTAGACATGTAACAAAGCACTGTGCAAACTACTGGCAGACTGCCACAACACTGGACTACATTTTGTATGGGGGAATACACATGTACCTGCAAATATAGC
Source organism: Protopterus annectens (assembly GCF_019279795.1). Taxonomy (NCBI): domain Eukaryota; kingdom Metazoa; phylum Chordata; order Ceratodontiformes; family Protopteridae; genus Protopterus; species Protopterus annectens. The sequence goes on along the minus strand of NC_056732.1, from coordinate 618,608,100 downwards.
AGGTTCTACACGCATGTCATAGCACAGAGTAACAGACACCTGTGAGAAAGTGCATACCCACAACCATTGTGAACACAGCCACAGCCACATATGGTACGCAAGCTTAATATGACACTATATGGACTGTCAGATAAACACCATCCTCATATGTGCCACTCACACACTAACCCTACATAAAGTGGGTCACAACACAGTGTGGTCCAATGCCTGTCTGTGGTAAGGGACACGTGTGTGTTTGGCCCTTCAGACATGTGAGCCAGTAGGGTACCATAAACTGGAGCAGCATGCAACATCAGACAGAATAGGACCAAGAACAATGGGATCTACCACAGTCTGTGCACAGGCCAAGGTACATATGCGCAATACACATACTGTCGACAATCACCATAAGTACACAGACCACAGTACTGTACACACAACCACAGAATGCCCAGGTTATGTCCTCAGAAATAACCCCTGACTATACAGAACATGTCTAGCAGTCTGATATCTGACTGGCTTGTTATCAGGTATGACATCAATATATATTGGTGTACAAAACATATGTACCTCTTATTGCATGACATATGTACAAAGGTTGACAGACTTGTGGCTGGAGCCACAAACACTGGGCCAATATTGGCATGTTGCTGTGATACCCTCATGCAGTTACTGTCGTAAAATGGTTTGTTGTGACATATGTCCTATGAGGGATATGAAATCAGTAACTCTCATGGCTGTCACCATGTACTGACTGCAATCCACAGACTATGCTTCTGCAGTTCTAAGATAAGTAATCTGTAAGTAGCACAAGAAACATAAGACTCCAAACACTGCCCAGTCTGCAGATAACCCTACAGGTGGGTGATTCCTCAAACACATAACACTGTCATGACAGGTATTAAATCATGTAGACCATCCATATCCACACAATCCCTGTTAAACCAACATTACTCCAAATGTAGAAGAGCAACACTTACATTCTGTAGTCATATCTGGCACATCCCCCTCCTGTTTGTTGGATTGTCTCAACAGTGTATGTTGTTAGAGGTAAATCCCAATACCATCTGTAATGCTGTTGGCCAAACACCAACATGAGGTCCTGCTCACAGTGAATGAAAAAGCCCAACACTCACATGATGTTCCTAGACAGTATAGTGTGTTTCCATGCAATTGGCTATGGTAATGTTACCACAGCTGTTCCACATGCAGTCAGCTAGAGGGGAACTGCAATTCATGCAGAGGCTGTCAGCTGATCATGAGCATCACTTACAAAATACAAGCTGCTGCCTAAGTAAAGCAGGTGTACTTCTCCACATCCACCAGAGAGGGAGTGAGAGAGATAGACAGAGGCAAAATAGGTCAGGGAGAGGTTGGGAGAGTAAAACCTAAGCATGTTTATGTCACACACCTACCAGTACGGGATTGCAAACCCCTGACTGATTATGTATCGCTATCACATGTCTATGCAGTTATTGCATGTGCCACATAGCTTACATGTTGGGGAGCTGTCCAAAGGTATATCTGATGGTGAGTGAGATCTGCAACAGTGACATAGGAGTGATAAGGTAGGTCTAGTACACATGCCTGTCCACATGAACAGATATCAACATCAACAGAGCAACACTCTCTCAGGGACTCACACACATTAACACAGTTGGCAGGGTCAGGAATAGACTCCCTAACTAGTTATTGTGCCACAATACAGTAATACACAGGTATCACATGCACCACAGGGGTTATCCGGATGATATACTGGCAAAGGGTATGGGAAGGTGTCTGACATCAGATGGCATGCTTCAGTAGGCCAATGGGAGTTGTAGTGAGTCTGAATGGGGTTGAAAGCATTATACTCCACACACACAGACACAGGGTGCCAGTACTGACATCCATGGGTGCATTGCTTCACAGATATGTAGTGGTTGACTATGCCAGAAGGCTGTACAAGGCTAGGTGAAGGGTATACCTTGGCATCAGGCCACATGACAATGGTCTGCAGTGTGGCTCAGGGGTGCAGTGTCTGGATTGGCCCACACAGGTGGGTATTGTATTCATCATCCAGTCATCTGGGTTACTATTGTGTGTGACCAGTGCTGTGCAATGCTTGCATGTATGTGTTTTATAGTCCATGACATGGACGGTGTCTGGGATGTGCACACATCCCACATGCATGTTCAGTGACACCAGGTTGACCCTGCCCCTACATTGATAGCATGATACAGGTATTCCCTGGTGTCAGTGGCATCTGCCCATACAGGGCATGTGTTTAATTCATGGTATGTCCTTTGTGGGTCACATTTGATGGCACTACAGTTGTTGCAGGCATCCAGTGGGGTGCATAGTGAAGGCGCACTGTCTGCATTTATGTGCTTATTGTAGTGATTGAACAGGGTGCTATGCCCTCTGTAGTCCACTGCAGTCACACCACGGTTACTATCTGTCGGCAATATGCAGGGTACTACCATCAAAGCGGATGTCGCCTACGCAAGTGTGTTTGTGTATGAGACATGGGTTGAGAGTGTTCTCTGGGTAATACAAGGGTTGCCTAATTTGCTCGCCAGACCTTGATGTCACATGTAGGGTTATGGATTGGCAACCCCAGCCTCTCTGCTGTTTGACATCTGTTATCCTTGTAAGGTGGAAATTGTGACATATAATAGGCCCACCATATAAGAAATTTGCAAAACCCACTCCACACTGAGTCCAGCTGTTACAAACTCACAGCCACCTCAACACAGGATACGAATGACAGACACCGACACACACACACACACACACACACACACACACACACACACACACACACACACACACACACACCAAGTCTCACAGTTGCCATGTCTGGGATTGTAACTCCTATCTAACTAGTTTATCACACTACAGAAATACACAGTTATAGGATGCACCACCGAGATTACTGGACGACTCTTTTCCCAAAGGTGTATTTCAAAGGGAATGACAACAGCAGGCTTGCAAAAGAAGGGCAATGGAGGTTGTATTTACTGTGAATGACCTCAAAAGCATTGCTCACTACACAGACAAACATCCACACTTGCTATATCTAGGAATAGAACTCCTATAGCACACTACAGCATTATGTTATTATAGGACGCACCACAGAGATTACTGGACTACTCCTTCCCCAAAGGTGTATTTCAAAGTGAAGGACATCAGCAGGCTTGCCAAAGAATGGCAATGGAGATTGTATTGACTGTGAATGGCCTCAAAACCATTGCTCCCTACACAGACAAACATCCACACTTGCCATGTCTGGGAATAGAACTCTGAAAAAACTACTATAGCACACTACAGCATTACGCTGTTATAGGATGCACTATGGCGATTACTGCAATACTCCTTCCCCAAAGGTGTATTTCAAAGGGAATGACATCAGCAGGTTTGCCAAAGAAGGGCACTGGAGGTTGTAGTGACTGTGAATGGCCTCAAAAGCATTGCTCCTACACAGTCAAACAAACACACAAACATCCACACTTGCCACTTCTGGGATTTGAACTCCTACCTAACTAGTTTATCACACTACAGTGTTACACAGTTATAGGATGCAGCACAGAGATTAATTGGCTACTCCTTCCGCAAAGGTGTATTTCAAAGGGAATGACATCAGCAGGCTTGCCAAAGAAGGGCACTGGAGATTGTAGTGACTGTGAATGGCCTCAAAAGCATTCCTCCCTACACAGACAAGCTGATACACACACAAACATCTACACTTGCCATGTCTGGAAATAGAACTCCTACCTAACTAGTTTATCACACTACAGCATTACACAGTTATAGAATGTGCCATGGAAATTACTGGGCTATTCCTTACCCAAAGGTGTACTTCAATGTGAATGACATCAGCAGGCATGCTAAAGTAGGACATTTAAAATTGTAGTGATTGTGTCTAGCCTAAAATGTATTGATCCCTACACAAACACACACACACACACACACACACACACACACACACACACACACACACACACACACACACACACACAGTTGCCACATCTGGGATTAGAACTCCTACCTAACTAGTTTATCACACTACAGTATTGTGCAGTTATACGATGCACCACAGAGATTACTGGGCTACTCCTTCCCCAAAGGTGTTGCCACATACATCTGAGATTAGAACTTCTACCTAACTAGTTTACCACACTATAGTATTACGCAGTTATAGGACACATCACAGAGATTACTGGGCTACTTCTTCCCCAAAGGTGTATTTCAAAGTGAATGACATCAGCAGGCTTGCCATAGTAGGGCAATGGGGAGGGCAGTGTGTGTGCATGGGCCATAACCCATTCATCTAAAGGCAGACACACCACACTCAGGCACACACAGGTTTATATTCCACAGGTACATGTATACAACTTCTAGATGACTACTGCCTTGTACAGTCATGTTGCACAATTAGCACTAGTATCACAGAGTCTATAATGCTGTGGGATTCCAGAGGCAAATGGCTACGGTGAGTGACATTGACACATCATGTGGTTGTAGCCATTTGGCTGTGTGCTGGGTGGGATAGGCCTCATGATGGAAGGCTCTTTATCACTGTTACTCTCTTCCATATATCCATGTATGTGTACTTTTGGCATATTATAGTGAGTTGTCCTTGGATATATGTGTGTATTCCTATCCAATGTGTGTGCAAAGCATGACTGGTGCATACTGAGGAGAGTATGCACTAACATCTGCAACTGTCAGATATGTATGGTCCACTGTTTTTGCCAGACATGGACTTCATTTCTTGAAGTGTGTGAGCATGCTCAGTATGACCTTTCAGTATTTTGTTGTTTGACATTGCCTTCATTTCTCTAAGTGTGGGAGCATGCCCAGTATGACCTTATGTATTGCATGTGTGAATCCATTCCAGGTAGATTTTACTCCAGTACAGGCTTTTGTGTTCTACACCTACAGCTAGCAAACTATTTCTGCAGGATATCTGTAGATCAGTTGACAATATGGGGTCAAAATGGGCAAGGGATAGTGGGTTACTACAGGTAATTGTGTCCGTACTGCTTCTGCTACATGGTCCTGGTGTTACCAGAGATATTCAGACATGTGTACTGGTATACATTGTGATGTTTTATGTCATCGAGTACTGTGAGGTAGACATATTTGCTCACAGTGATGTCCTAGGGTACACAGGGTGAATGCAGCTGTGCCCAGTATTGTGGTCAAATGCCTACATATTCTTGCAAACTCATGCCATTCTGGAGGGGGAGCTGCTGACACTTACTGCTGGGTATGTGTAACTGGTTCAGCACCTTGGTACAGTGGTGGCAGAGGATCCCATACTTGTACATCCATTGATGTAACAGTATGGCCTTATCTTACTGTGGCAATACCTGAGAGCTGTACAGATACACACAGGTTACCCAGAGGTAGGGGTCATAAGTCAGGACACTACCCCTATTGTGGTTTACGAGTAGGTTTGTAGCCACCCATTCTTGTGTTTGCAGCCAGGGATAGTATGTGCACAGGGCTGTGTTTCGGAGTTCACACACTCCATGCTGCCCATGCTCCCACCCCACCCCCCTCTATTATTCTATCCTCTTCCATAGATTATTCAAATATTCTCCGATACTTTCCCTATAGATATCCCCTCACCACAGAAGTATATTATGTTATGTCATGGACTCCCAAATAAAAACATAACACAGTCCACAGAAACTATATTCAAGGCCAGGTGGACAAACCACAGTAACATGTCCACCATGTCCTACTGCATGAACTGTGGACTGTGTTATGTTGTTATTTGGGAGTCCGTGACATAACACACATTGGCAGTACGGGTGAGACACAGGCCTTTGGCACAGGACTGTAGGCCATTTGTTAGTGATGCAGGCCAGCTGTAGCAGGCCATTGCATTATGTCAGTCCTACAGTCCCAGACTGCAATACACTATATTCTCCTGGGGTGACAGGGTAAGTGTGCTAGGTGTTCATGCCAATACTTTCTGTCAGTATTTATCCAGTGGTATGGATGCTGGCAGGGTGCTGCTCACAGCTAGGGATGCACCTGCATGGGACACCTGCACTGCATGCTGCATTATTTTGCTATTGCCATACACAGGTGTGGGTCATATTACACTCATTCCCAACAGCAGGGATAAGACTGAACAGGTACCTGTGGGTGGTGGTTGGGTGACCTGGGTGCATCTGTGCTATGGACACTACTTGCATCTGACTCACAAATATGCATGGGGCATTCCACTTATGCTGGCTTGTGCAGGGACATCAGCTGTTTCTCAATATATCATTCCTATGACCTTTGTGGTCTGTGAGTGTTTGGCCAGATGACATCAGTATTCCCTACTACAAGCCCAGATAATGTGCTGCAAACCTGTATGCACAATTCCAAGGGTGTGTCCATTTAATGGTTACACATTATATACTGTCTGTCTGGGGTACTTCCCCCTGTGTACTGCTTGTATATCTGGCACAACAATCATGCCATGCCCATCTTTCAGATGGTGACACATATTACTTCCATACATTTACAATGGCTTACTGCTTGAATGTGTTATACTGGGAAACATTGTGTTCGACACTGCAGTTGTGAGGACTTGGCCCTATCATCGGCAGTACTAGGCAATGGCCACCAGGACAAACCTCACCATGCATACATACTGACCACTCACACACAATATAAAACACACACCAACCTAACACATGCATACCTGTATATTGTACACATGCTGCAATCTATCCTGCTACCTTGGCCACCTCAGGTAATCTGTGCTCCACTGATATTATACCTACACATACATGTTACTACATTTCTACATAGGATTGGGGGGGGCACACCTGACTGTTACTACATTTCTACATAGGAATGGTGGGGGGGCACACCTGACTGTTATTACATTTCTACATAGGATTGGGGGGAGGCACACCTGACTGTTACTACGTGTCTATATCAGATTGGGGGGCACACCAGACTGTTACTACATGTCTACACAGGACTGGGGGCACACCTGTGTGTTACTGCATGTATACATAGGAATGAGGGGGGCACACCTGACTATTACTACAATTCTACATAGGATTGGGGGGCACACCTGACTGTTACTACACTTCTACATAGGATTGGGGGGTACACCTGACACTTGTACACATTTGCTATGACTGTACTGGTATGTCAGGTACTCCATTTCATTCGTATTCTAACCTATCATGCTGCCTAGAGACATATCAGTGTACTACACATCTTAGGTTTGATTGAGCTACATATCAGTTTCTGACTTCTTACCCTTCAGAACTAACATCCCACTGCCTGACCCATTGTAGTCTGTCTGTGTAGGCCAGGGGGGTTACCCATAGCCATCATTCAGAGGCCTTAGCACAGCCTTTGTTTGTGTTTGTCTACACTTGTCCTGCTGACTGAGACTGTTGTTGGGTATGTGAGCCTCCCTGACTGGCATGTGTGTGTCATATGGACACACATGTGGCCCAGCACATTACCTGCAGTGGGTTTTTTCGCCATGTGTAGTACTGGCTACTATGGTGACACCAGTATTTGTTACAGATCTCATGTTGCCACTATAGGTGTCTACTATCTGCTGGCATCCCATTCAGCCAACCGATTCCCTTGCATGCTCACATCCATACCATAATACAAGTAACAACACATACTACTCCATTCGGCAATTGGTAGGAAGAGCGACTTACCTTGTGGCTGTGCCAGTATTGAGGATGGTGCTGGAGGGCTGCCTATGTTGGATGCACATAGTACACTTCCTATACATGGTTGAGCACAAGTAGTGTCATGTTTGGCATCCCTTTTACTGTATTTGTGAGTCAGAGAGAGGTGTCATCCACTGGGACCCTACTGTGTCAGTGTATGTGCTATGGGTTGCCTCTTTGCCAAGGCCAGGGCATACTGGGCATGCCTCCTTCTGCCTACTGGGGTAGGCACAGGTTGTTCCTCCTCCAAGTCACTTTGTGCCTGTGCAGGCCTTGGCAATGGTGGGGGGCTTGTGGTCCTGCACCATGCTGTTCCTGCTGCAGCTGTTTCCACAGGATCATATTGTCTAGCAGGGCACATACGATGACAATTTGAGTACATGTAGCTGGTGAGTACTGCAAGGCTCCATCAGATGTGTTCAGGCACCGGAACCATAATTTGAGCATCCCAAACACACACTCTATTATAATTCTGGTCTGTGCGTGTGCCTCATTATGGAATTCTTGTTCAAGTGTGTGTGCATTTCTGATGGGTGTCATCAGCCATGGCTACAGTGCATAACCAGCATCCCCCCGTTAGGGATGCCACATTGGCAAATCTCTAATACAGCTGCGTCAGATGCCAGATGTGGGAGTCATGATAGCTTCCAGGGCAGCCAGCACACACATTCATTATAATGCCCTTCGAATCAAACATGACCTGGCAGTTGATTGAGGGGAAGCCCTTGCGGTTGATGTAGACTCTACCCTGCTCACCGTGTGGTGCTTTGAAGCATATGTGCATGCAGTCTATAGCACCCACTACCTCAGGGTATTCTGCTATTTGGTGGAAGAGATGCATATTGCTGGCCAATGCCTCACAGGTGTTGGGGAAATATACGTGCTCACCAGCATGTGCTGGCATGGCATCCAAGAACTGGTGGAGTACCCTGGATGCTGATGCCTGTGAGATCCCTATGATATTTCCAGATGGCCTTTGGAAAGTACCTGTGGCTAGTATTCTTAGGCCTACACATACCTTGGTATCCGCTGGGGTGGGTTCCCCTCTGTTAGTTGTGTGTGTCAGGCATGGCCGGCACAGCTCAACAATTTGCTGTAGGAGGTCCCTGTCCACCCTATAGCACTCCACTATCTCCAGCTCATGTAGCCCCTGGTAGGTTACCCTGTGTCTGTACACTCTTCTCCATCTCCTCACTGTGGGTTGGTGAACAGCATTCTCATCCTCACCACCCTCAGCCTCTTCCACATGTTGATGTATGATAGCTACTGCAGCCCCTATCATTTTGTTGTTTTTTTGAAAACAGTAAACATAAACAGTAATGTTTGATTTTTATTCGTATTTATATTTTTTCATATTTTCTATATATGTGGTTTTTATAAGTGTTGCTTTTTATATATATTGCTATTTATAAATGTTTTTATCTATGTTCATATCAATTGTGCCAGTATATTTATTGTTATTTTTAGGGTTTATGAAATGGTTTCATCATCTTGTTTGAGTGTTCCTCTTTGAAAGTTAATTATATCAGCTGATAACTATACTGCTGCTATTTAAAGTTGTTTTTAAGAGTGTTTCAAACTGTCTGATGAAGTGACCTGTGAGTCGTGAAAGTGCTAACCCTTTTTGCTTTTTGCTTTATTGTTTTTTCGATTAAAGTTTCTGCCTTGTACGTTGTTGTGCAGTTTATTATTTCCAATATTCTAGATATGTCCAGGCGCACCAGCATGTGGTCAACACATGGCCAGAGTCTGTGCAGAAAGAGTTGGATAGCATAGTGCAAAACATCAACCCAGAATCCGGGCGTATGTGTACAGTTAGTCAGTGTTAACAAACATTCCCTCCACAGGTATACCAGGTAAGAGGTGTATACTGCAGGTAAAATCAGTTCATGTGGAATGATGATGACAGCCATATCACTGTCTAAAATAAGACTATAGGGTAGTGTAGTAAGACTTGTAAGTACAGATAACAGCACTAAATAGGAAAGTAATATGGACTACAGGAATATACTACTTGTTAATTGACATCTTTTTCTCCCCCCACTTTATCTCCAACAATAATCAACATACCTACCCCAACGGGTATTTACTGTCTCTCATAATGTCCAATTGTTTGATAAATATTTTAATGGTTCACATGCATGTGCCATATTGAATTATCCCAACATTGTTGGCATGGTGCCATCAATGTACCTGCATGCTGTTCTTACTACCACTGTGGTCCCAATATATGCATGTGTTTTGTTTGCTATGCAACTGTTCTGTATCTGGTGTCTGGGTAATGGGAATATCTATGCATGCTGTTATACCTAACCCTGAAATGTGTTGACTATTACTAACCCATATATGATGATGAAATCTAAACACTATAGCACACTTGGGAAGGCTGGTCCCAGCGGACCCACCTGTCCCACCTCAGCTGGCCGTGGCACCGGGCACCAGCATGTCTGGGGCCCAACCTCAGACCTCCCTGTCCATTGGTCCTGCACCACCTTTGGGTGGAACCAGCTCAGGGGATGGGGCTCGCCCCCCCCCCAGGGAGTGGGTGTATACAGGCACCTGTCACCCATCACCAGGTCGGGGTCATGATGCGTAGAGTGATCAGCAAGCAGTTTGGTGATCTTCTACACCAGCTCGAGGGCCGCATGTCATGATTAGAGAGTCAGCCTGGTTCTGCGGCTCAGCCCCCAGCACAGCCACCTTCGGGGCTGTGAAGGTGCAGTGGTAGCTGCCCGTGGGTGGTGACCTCAGACCCACTTTTACCATTAGGGGCTTGTAGGCTTCTGATATCCCAACATCCCTCTCCATCAAGGTGTTTACCTCCCACATGTGTCATATACTGCCCCTGTATGCATCTTGTGTGTCTTGTCTGTTAACCTACCCACCCTACCTCCCCAAATATACTTACTACCCCTCCCCAACATCCCACTCTCACCTGAAAAAAAAAAGGGCAATCTGTTCCCACAAAAAAAATCTTGCCCCATACATAGCCATCCATTTCGCACATGTGCCCACTGCAGACATGTAATCTGGTCTAATTGGCATCACAACTTATTATTGTTGTCCTCACCCCTCTCCCAGGGGTTTGAGAGTCCAAATCTACCTCCAAATTTAGTGTCTATGCACAGCTGCGGCAGTAGAAGCAATGGGCAGCTATGGACCTTCCCTACACCCTTCCTGCACATCCCTAGCTATTTTCCCTACTGTCTTTCCCTCTTTTGCCCCTTTTTCATCACTTTCCTATCAACCTTTTTTCTTTTCTTTTAAAGAAATTAGCATTGGGGTAAGTGGGAGTAAGCACTTTTAAGCAGCAGTAAGCGGGACTAAGCCTGTTTGCGCTGGATAAGCACTGCCTACACAGATTAAGCAATTTAGAAGCTGAGTATAAGAAACTGTAATCAGAAGTTAGCAGTGCTTACCTTTGTGCAAACCTGCTTACAACTGCTTTTAGTGCCTTACTCAGTCTGTATCCAACGGCCCGTGTTCTGCCCAGCAACAAAATAAACAGCTTCTACAAGGCTTGATCCCAGAACCCTGCACACCATAGACAAAGTGATTTACCACTAAGCCATGCCAGATATATATAAGGCTGTTTACAGAAACATATCATCCAGCCCAGTCATGCAACAGTACTGAGAATGTATACCAACATATAGATGTATGTGTGTGTGTAAATATTTTAATATCTAAACAGATACAATATATCTATATATGTAGATAGATTATATATATATATATATATATATATATATATATGTATATATATATATATATATAAATATGTATATATATATATATATATATATTTACAAATATATATATATATATATATATATATATATATATAAATATATATGAGCATATATACATGCAAATGCCTACATCGACACATATATATGTCTACACCTATATGTCTACATATACACAGCAAGTTACATATATGTAGACAGATATATATCTATGTAGGTATCTACAGACAGAGTTTTATATATATATATATATATATATATATATATATATATATATATATATATATATAGGTATATATGGCCATACATCTGTAGATAGCAATGATAGATTAACAAAAACATATGTCCACATGCACCGTTAATGGGGTTGAGATGCCCCAAATAATATATGTCTTGTATGAATAGGCATACCCCCCCCACAGCCAAACATGTCCACCCTGCAATACACTACCAAGTGTTGCAGATCCCATAACCAGGACCTGACATGACATGGGCACAAGATGTTAACAGTACTACATCGCACCTGTATGATGTCAGGCTTGTATAGGTAACATATCATGCAGTACAGTCTGCCTCCCATAGGAAATGTAAAATATGGAAGCTATCGACATCCCCAGGATACACAGACACATATATGCAGATACAGATATACATATATATATATATATATATATATATATATATATATATATATATATATATATATATATATATATATATACATACATGTAACTACACACGCAGATATATGTACAGTAAGATACATATGTAGAAGGTGCACACAATATGGAAAAGCCACTTTGCCTACAGTTAACACTTGAGCAACTGGACACTGTATGGGCCACCCATACAAATGACAATCGTTGCCTGCAACATATACACACAGAGAGGTTGCGATCCAGGTCAAGCCCTTCAAATTGTGCAATAGTAAAGACAGACTGGGCCACAGGATACCAAACAATCAACAGTAAGTAATGCAGGTGTATAGTTCAGCAGCCTCTATCTACACTCTGTACAAAATGACTAGGTGGTAAAGACTTCATTTGACCAAATAGGATGTAACTGTTACATAACAAGGTATAACTGTCACCATCACAAGCACACTGACAAACAGAACAGTCTGTATGGCAGGAGGCAGTAGGCCTGCAGTAATCCAATTTATGTAAGTAATGTAAATATAGGTGAAGTATACGGTACTGTACATCCAGATACCTTAAGGTAGCTCACCCCTGATACCCCCACATTTTGTAACAGCCTAGGTCATTTATGGTGCACCCCTCCCAGAGTCAATAATACAGGGCCATATACTACTGTTACATACACTGGACTCTAGAGTGCATAAGGGCACACATGTATTGTGTAGGTGAAGCCCACACATATATGGTCCCAGCCCCACTGTATGTGTGGGGGATACAACAGCAGTGGACTGATGGCAGCAATGGTAGTGTAATATACTCACAGCCCACTACAGAACAACCCCTGACAGCATGTCATATGTGCAAAGCATGGTATGTAGGTGGAGGACAGAAGATGGAACACAAGCCCATATGTGGAAAACTGTTGCCATACACTAAGCAAGTCACTGCTGTTACAGGATAGTCTGCAACATACCCTTAGTTAGGGAATTGAGGTTAGAAACATAAATGGATGTAGCCATGTACTGATAGCACTAAACACACACATTGCCAGTGAAATATCTGACACAGGACCTGTGTGGTGGACAGACAAAATATGATAGACACACCTCTGACCACCAAGAGGATAGGCCCACAGTTGAGAGCTAAGCAGACAGACTGCATTCCAAGGTAAACTAGTATGTACACACACACCCTGTTACACCAGTACTATACAAAGCATAACACAACTCTACTCACACTCTGTCTGTAGTTCTGGAACCTCCTACAAATATGTAGCTGGTCTGAGTGTGCCGGTTCTCCTGTAAGAGGTATTGCTACCTGCTGTCTGTAACACTGATGCCCCATACACAGGAAGGATGTCCATCACACAGGAAAGGTAAAGGGACCATGCCCACATGATGTAGGGATTTATAGTAAGTGGTTGCCATGACAGTGGTAATTGGAAGTACTACACAGCAAGCTGCATGCAGTTAGCAAGTGTAGGACACTGATTGGTGCAGAGGCCATCACCTGATCAAGTGCATCACCTACTAAAGCCAAGCTGCAATCTACTCAAAGCAGCTCAATCCATTCATGAGAGAGAGAGAGAGAGAAAAAAAAAGCAAAAGTGGAAAACAAAAAAAAAACTAAAGCTCATCAAACTAACAGCTGAAGACGCAGGCATTTAGCCAGCTGCCATTCATAAAGACATCATTCCCACAACAGGTATGTGAAGTATATGTACTTGTATTAGAATGTAGTGCCTGGTCCATCATAATGGGATAGATGTGGAATGAGTTATATGTCCCATCAGGTGTTGTTGTGATGATGTTCAACTGAACAACTGCTATGGACAATAGTGTCTGTCCCGGTAGGTAGTAGGCCATAGCTGTTAACTGTGCAGGTCAGCAGTGACAGACAAGATGTAAGCCATCATAGTGTGTGTTGTGTAATGGGAAGTATTTATATTACGTGGCCAATAGCTGGTGGTGGAAGTAATGCCATTATGATGGACATGTGGGAGCCATGGCCAACCACTGGCAGGATACTCAGGTGAATCTATAATGTAGCATGCCGGAATGCCATAGGTGTGTAATAGGGTTACCTGTAAAAAGGTCCCACATATACCCCACTAACGTTAGGCCATGTCCATATGTGGCACCTGTCTGTGTTGTAGCAAGGCAGAACAGTGCAGCTGTGCTGGAAGGTGTTGTGAGATTGTGGAGCTGATGTCTGAATGTACCCCACATATAGGTATGCATATGTGTACATATGTTACATATATAATCTATAAGGATATATATGTATATCAGCATGTATGTCCAGAAATATACATATACTCATCTGTAGACATATATATGTGCACATATATATGACATCACATATATCTACACATATATAGATATATACCTATATGCACGTCTACATATGTACAAACACACATACAAACATATATGTATGTAAAGACATGTCTCCTATATCACTACCACAGTGATGTGTGCTATGTGAGAGGCAGCAGCACACATAGCAATATACACAGATATCTACAACTGGCAGTGTGTGCACCATGGATGGGTATGTCACATGTTAGTCCTTTGTTGGCACCACATTGCCCCCGTCTGTGAAGTATGCAATGGGAATATGGGCAAGTATGGCAGGTACACATGTGGAGGTGGTCAAGATTGGTAGATATAGAGGACAGTCTAGAGGGGTAGTATGTGACACATGTGGTGGGTAAACACCATGGATGGTGTGTGTGGTCTGTGATGTGGACGCCCCATGGTCCCCAATATGGGCACAATGGGAACAAGCCTCCCACCCACTGCCACTCACAACAGCAGTCCACATCCTGAAGGTGCCTGATCTGGAGGCTGAGCAGGAGGAGCATGTTGGCCATGTGAATGTGTACTAGGTGCCTCAGACTGATGTAGCACATCCCTTGTGTCTGTGGAGACCAGTATGGAACAGACCCTAGACCTGAGCTCAGGGGACAGGAACATGTCTGTGTGTGTCCTGACAGGGGGCCAACATCCCCTGGGTGGTTCCACCTGATGGCATTGCTGTAACAGTATATGGGGAGGCCCCAGGTTGGGACACACATGTGATGTGGCCAGGTATCATGGGCAGATGGGTGTGGAGAGGTGGATCAGCTGGCCAATAAAGCATATACATGTTATTGTGTCACTGTTATAAAACATTTGTTGGTAGTAATAGTCTACACATTCCCGGTACATGTCCATGAATAGATATTCCCAATAACACAGACTGTCAGATGTGCAGCAATCTCAGAGCAGCCATACCACTGGCATATATGTAACCATAGTGGCCCTGACAATGGCATGCAGGTGAATAGTCTGTAACAGGCCAGCAGTGATAGTGTCCACACAGGGGACATGGCTACAATCACACAGCAGAAGGTGTGGTACAATACAAAATCTGTCCAAACGGTAGTTAAACTGTAGCCATACCTAATGGGTTATGTGTACAGTCTGTTGAAGTTGATATGGTTGGGGGGGGGGGGTGACAGAGATGTGTATTACAAACTGTGGTAACTTTGCCGTATGAGTTGCTCAGACTTGTTTCCATCTTTATGTCTTTCAGCCAAGATGGCACATGCACGGTTGTCCACCTTTTCCAATGCTGAGTATGACATGGTGATAGCACCCATAATCCAGCACTATCCACTGCTGTTTGGTAGACACACACATGAGCAGCAGGAGCAGACCACCCTGTGGAATGACGTAGCCCACATGGTCAGTGATGTCAGACTGCACAACCACAGTTATGAGCAGGTCCAGCATCATTGTACTGACCTGCTTTGCAAAGCCTGTTGGCATGCTGCTGCAGTCCGGGGGGATCACCTCACCACAAGGGGGGCCATGCCATCCATCCCCCCTGACACATGTGGAGGAGTTCCTGGCCAGCCTCATGGCACCTGCCCGTCCGGACCACCAACAACCACTGGACCCCTTTGTGGAGGTGGGTGTCACCCACACACTGTCTGAGGAGCATGCCGGTAAGGACACAGGGCACATCAGTAGACCACTGTTGTGTAAACATCCGCAGTGGTACAGGTAAATCATGCATATCTGACATGTCATAGATATATTGTGTTGCTGCATTGTAGTGATAAACAGATGTCCAGATGTGGTAGTATTGTGGGAATTTACCATTGATGTAGGGTAGTACTGCACCCAGCCTGTAGCAGTGCCACAGGTGTGGCTACTGACATTGCATCTCTCATCCTCTTATGTAGGTTCCTCCAGGATAACAATAAGGCAGCAGCCTGTAGCTGGTGAGTATGTTTTATGTAGGTGCATGCCAACACACCGGGCATGTAATGGTGATGGGATATTCCATGCACACATCTAACACACCTACCCTGAATGCATGCTGTACATGTGCATGTATTGTTGCTGTGAAATGCACGGTCTCACAGAGGTGACCATGATGGGGTATTGGAAGGGTTTGTCACACACCTGCATGGTAACTAACATCCTGTCATTGCAGAATGTGTCCACAGGGAGTAACATACTGTTGGTAGACATGGCCTACAGTAGTGACATGTTCTGAACAACAACCATATACAGTGCAACACCAGTGTATATACTTGTAGGACAATGCCAGCTGCTGCAGAGATAGACTATGGCATAAAGCAATACAGTGGTTTACATTATCAGCTGGGTCTAGGCTGCAACATGTTGTGTTCAGTGTAAGGGACACTGCAAAGTGACACAAATGTGTAGGGCTTACCTGTCATGCATCTGCATAAAAGCTGGGGGAGGGGGGTCTCAGCATGACACACCAGTGCACTGCAGCAGGGATCCTAAGGATGGTAGGAATGGCTCTATCTGCACAGTCAGGTTCAGGACCTGTGGCAGCCATAACCCTACCCACACAACAATAGTGATGGCATTATGTGAACACTATGGGATGTGCACATGAGTAGACCTGGCAATCATGCAGAATAGGGGGACATGTGTAGGGCAGACTGAACATACACTGGCAAATGCAGATGGCCCATGCTAGTATACCCCTGCCATGAGCAGTGACTGCTGTAGTACATAAAAAAAGAGGTGTGATAAACTATCATGATAAGTGTGTGCACGCATATGCCCACATGGTATGTATGCATTGTGGTCAGCAGCCACACACCTAACATAATCTGTAGACACTGCATGTGACAGTACAGGACATATGTCACATACCGGGCTTGTGCACTGTTAAGATATGCGGTGATGTGGTCCCATGGCAGATCAAGGATGTGTGCGTAAAATCAGTAAAGGTGTGTACACCCTCCATAGCCAGAGTGTGCTATGATAGTTGTCAGTGTAAGAGCATTGCAGTGGTCATACATGGTCTGTTGATGTTGACAGCTGTAAATCAGGCATCAGGCATTCACCAATGACAACAGTCCACATATCATCCCAGGTATGTGTTGCTGAAAAACATAGGGGCTGTGAGAAGTAAAGCTGACATAACTGACACAGTACTACACATTCCGCAATGGGTTGTACACCTGTGAGTTGTGGTGCACAGTACATGGCAGTGTGCAGAACAGGTGCACAGCAATACTGTGTACATGGGTGCAGTGGTATCCAGGAGAAGGGTCATCACCTAGTGACACAGCACATGCATCACACATATGTATACTGTTGCTAGCATGGATTGACAAAGATCTGAATTGCATGCTGTTCTGCGCCATATGTTCTGTATGTTGGCAGATAAGTAATAGGAGGACTGTGTGTGCTATAATTGTGCAACCTTGTGTGTGTGTGTGTGTGTGTGTGTGTGTGTGTGTGTGTGTGTGTGTGTGTGTGTGTGTGTGTGTGTGTGTGCATCCTGTTGGTTAGTTAGTTTGCCTGCAGGGTCACTCTAGTGAAGTGGAAGGAGGTAGATCCATGAATGACGTGTGCGCATGTATGTGTTTGTGCGTGTCCATTTTTGCACATGTGTGATTGTGGGGTGTTCATACAGCTGTACCCCCCTTTGGGACCATGCAGTACATGGACATGGTCTGCCACATTACACAACAGGAATATCTGTCGTGTGTAATCACAGGACAGCAAATAGTATAATATGGTCTGTAGCATGGAACAGGCATCCAGAGGAAAGATAGACTCCAGGTACACACTTAATATCACAGTCAGCAGAGAGGTCACCTATAAACCATGTATGCAGCTCTACAGATGTGTTGGGGAAGTAATAGTCAACACCAGGGAGTGTATCCAAATATTACAGGTGTCACATGATGGGCTGATGGAACAGCATATCTGGCATGTATTGAGCATTACATACACATGACACACCAGTGGGAGGCATTATGAATACAACATACTAGCCCACACATATAGGGGCCATGCACATAATTTCCAGACATACAGAGGGTGCATACCTAATGACAGCAGTGAGGCCATGTAAATCCACTACACACAGGTCAGGCAGGTAAAGTAGCAAAAGACCTTGTGTTCTGGCCGCTTGTGTGGGCATTTAGAGAACTGTGATGTTAATGAGTGGTATCAATGTGTGTATGTTAACAACTGTGATGCAGGATGGGGTAACACATGGACATATACGTGGGACTGTCTGTAAAGCCATGGACAGGTAGGTATTACAGAGGTGTGTGTGTGTGCGTGTGTGTGTGTGTGTGTGTGTGTGTGTGTGTGTGTGTGTGTGTGTGTGTGTGTGTGTGTGTACTGTTAGGCAATGCTGTACAGGTTTTAAAGTGCGTTTATTGTTTTCCCCCACAGGTGGTGAGGTGGGTCAGGGTCCTTCCTGCATGCAATTTGATGTAGGTGTCCATACAGACACCAATGATGATGATAATAATGTTGAGACACAGGTGAGGTTGTCAGGGGCTGACACTGTGCCAACATTTGACATCCCCCTTTTAGCCATCCCACCCCCGCACACAGTTTCAGTGCCTATACCCACCCCATCACCAGTGGCCATAGCAGAGGGACAGCTGGCATTCAGTGGCAGTGCACAGAAAAGTGTGGTAACTATGCCTACTGTGTCTGGTCACAGCAGGCATAGCCGGATGTCCAGCAGGCTGCCACATAGGCAGATGTCACAGGGTGCTTATGTTAGGGCCGCTGGACATCATGCTCCTGGCAGGGGCAACATAGCTGCTACCAGCTGAAGCATGTTTCAGGCTGTAATGGTGGTGCAGGCACATATTGAGCATTACACCAGACAGGGCCTTAGGCTGCAGAGGGCTGCTCTCGCATCTGTAAACGACAGCCTCCGTGAACTGTCGGGTGAGATCTGTGATTATACCGAGCACACGGATAAATGGCATGATGAGATGATGGCCCTCATCAGCCGTGGTGTGTCCGTGCTTCAATGTGTGGTGGGGATGCAGTGATGCCCACGTGGATGTGGGCCAGCAACACCAACAGCTGGCAGTCAACGTGGATGTGCTAGGGCACCAAGGGGCTCCTGTAATAGCAGTAGCAGCCCCGGCAGTGTGGGAGGTGTGCTGTCCACATCACACCAGAGCAGGTCAAGTGCACGTGGTCCTGGTAAGTCCCATGAGGGACCTGGTACCAGCAGACAAATGTCATCAGCAGGTGACAGTAGCACATAGGGGCCTGTACCTGGATGTGCCCGCAAAACCCCTGGCAGGCACAGTCCACATGTCCATAGCCAGAGGCAGTGAACTGCACACCATGCCAGGTATGGTATGCAGCTGTCCATAAGCACCTGTGTAGGGCAGCCACATGGCAGAACTGTGTGCATGCATACCCACACACTATGCAAACACACCTAGGGCAACCCCATACCTACACACACCACATCACCTCAGCCGGGTCCCCAGAGTACACTCCTCACCCACACACACATGGTGCCAAATGCATGGCCCACCCTTGGCCTCTGGCAAACCAACACCACACCCTGTGCCCCATCCCTGTCATCCATACCATCAATGCAGGGACAGGCTGATATGGTTCTGATGCACATGGTGACTGTACAACAATGTACCACAGTCCTGCAGTGTAACATGTTGTAGGGAGTAGAGTGTGAGGCATATTTGGCATGGTGCCTTATAGCTGTTAGTAACACTGGTTGGTTGTGGCCTCTATAATGTTATCCAATTGTGTTGTAGGTGTACATGTGTCAGCACTAGGATGCCCTGTGCATATGATGATACCTGTGCCCCATCCCTGTCATTCATGCCATCAATGCAGGGACAGGCTGATACAGTTCTGATGCACACAGTGACTGTACAACAGTGTACCACAGTCCTGCAGTGTAACATGTTGCAAGGAGTAGAGTGTGAGGCATATTTGGCAGGTAGAGTAGCGGTCCAGCAATGATGCATTATAGCTGTTAGTAACACTAGTTGATCGGGGTCCCTATAATGTTATCCATGTGTGTTGTAGGTGTACATGTGTCAGTACGAGGATGGTCTGCAGTCATATTGCACAACAGGGTATGTTACTGTGCTGACACCATGGCTGTGACATATCTGGAGTACAGTCAAACACCTTTCACAGGTTACTATACCAGTTATTGCCTGTGCCACATGGACAGGTGGCCCGCTGAGCCTTGTATACCCTGCAACCTGATGTAGACCCATCCACATACACACACACTGTTACTTGCCAACACTGGGACTAGACCCCTACCTAGCTATGTCATGATACTGATGTGTGTAGCTTACAATTTACACACTGCACAGCGTTTAGGGTGAGGTGTGTCCCAGGTTACATGGTACATGCAGAACATCCCCCGGCATGTACAGTTGCTAATAGGGGATGTAATGTGTGTATTTGGATGATACATAGTGTGACATACCATCATATACACATTTACAGACACATAACAGCAAGACACACATCTGAGATACCAGGGCCTATCGCTGCTAACTACCTTGACCGTGTCTCCAATATGTTACAGGTAGGCTGCACACATCACATGCATAACTGGCTTGGATTGTGGTAACAGTTACCTGTATGACTGATGGTGACAGTGGTAATCATAACATGGTACATGGGACATATACCTGGTGTACCTTGGTGTAATAGTGTACACAGCACCCACATCCCCCACTGGATATTGTACTCCCTGAAACCTATGATGACACTCTGCCATACCCACCATCACACATTGGCCATGATTGCGATACAACCCATAGTATACCCCAACATTGGTACTACAGGGATATGCATCTCATGCACATGCCACATGCATAGTAGGGCGTCAATCAAGCATAGGTTGCCTATACATATCCCAGCTGGATACCTGCCATCTGCACATCTGTACAGGAACTGAAAGTCATCAGCTTGGTTGGTAGCTATGCAGTAGCATGAGTGCATTGACAGACCAGTAAGGGGTATATACTGTGACACAGCTCACACACCAGGGATACAAGGGTTCCTATTGGAACATCAAATATTCAATCATTCGAATCACTAAAGGTTGACCTTTAATGATCGAACAATTACATATTCGAATGTTTGTAAAAAATGATAAAAAAAAAAAGAAAAGGTAAAAGGGTGTAGGCAGGGGGGCAAGCAGTTCACAGTAGAGATGACTGCAAACTGGGAGCCATTATTGAATTCCAAAATGATGTGGCTATTCTACAAAAGGGCCTTACAGAAACAGATGCTTGGTGATGGAGCCATGGGCTCAAGCTCAATGCCAAGAAATGTATAGTTATCTCCTTTGGGAAAAAACAGGTACCCATGAATTACCACATAAGTGTCAGTACACTAAACACTGAAAGTGTGAAAAGGGACTTAGGGACACAGGTGGACAGTGGTCTCACCTTCGATAACCACATAGCCACAACAGTCAGGAAATCCTTCTATGTGGCACACCTCATCACTAAGGGCTTTTCATCCAGAAAAAAGGAGGTCAATGTCCCACTGTACTCATCCCTCATTAGACCCATTATAGAGTACAATTCCCTGTTTGGTATGTACCTCACAAGACACCTGCAACAACTGGAAAGAACAAAGAAATACCTCACTAAAAGAATCACAGGCCTAAAGCAGTCTATACTCTGTTGCATATCTCCTACTCAGAGGGGATCTCTGCTTAACATACAAGGCCATGTCAAACCCAGTGATATTGGACATGCTACACTTAAAGAAATCCCAATCCCTCAGAGCCACACACTCTGGGGATCTAAACCTGGTCATCACAATAAACAAAGCATGCATGAGGGCTAGGTTCCTGACCCAGAGCCTCCCCATACTCTGGAATAGACATGTCAAGCTGAGTGACTCTTTGGCCCTCTTCAAAAGAAACCTTGATGACTGGATGGGAGATAGGAAATTTACCCCGGGGATCATGTCAATCATCCTGCTAGACAGGGGACAAGGGAAGTAAATATTCTGGGAAGAAACAGCCAGGGAAATTTTATGTCTAGGCTTGTATAGGCCCTAGGACCAATAGCCTAGTACCAACCTATGAACCTATGAACCCCCTACATGGGGGACTGTGCCCGCCACACCCCCTGCTACTTAAATATACCAACTCTAAGATCATGCTACAGCATAGGAAAGGGATGCTTAACTCCATTAAAGTGCAATCTCGGAGTTGGTATATTTTAGTAGGGGGTGTGGGGGGCACAGCAGTTACTTTTGTTTTTTTTTTGTTTTTTGTTTTTTTATTACATTTTCGAAGTTTTAGTACTTTGATCATATGGTGTCAACCATATGGTATTCAAAGTACTGAAACCTTGATATTGTAATATGTAACTGGGATCCAACAGGGAAGCATCAGTGTCCAGCCATGCTCGCAGGTGTGCCTGTTGTCAGTACTACATTAAGCACTCTGCTCTTACCTGGGTTAGCACTGTCAACAATAGTACTGCCATGATACACTACATGCCAGTGTGACAGCATGTACCCTGGGCTACTACACATGTATGTCACACATTGACATGGATAACAGTGTTGTACAGGCCTCATATATGTCTGTGTCCTACACATGACACTCACACACCTTGCTACTGTAATGACAGCACATAGGTGCATGTATTGCACATGGCATTACATGCACTTATTACAGATTATCAGGCTGGGTTGTGTGTCTTGGGTACCAGGACTAAGCTATGCTTAGCAAGTATCAACATTGCTGCAATATAACAGCTAAGCTGATTTGCCCACTGGTAAGCACTGACTACACTGTATAAGTGCCTGTATGTTTACCCATAGCTTAGCACCTCTTAGCTTCATGCAAACCCATGCAAACCCACTTAAAGCTGCTCAAAACTGCCTTAACCACTCTGTATCTGACAGTCCTTGTTCTGCCCAGCAACAAAATGAACAGCCCTTGCAGGTCTTGAACCCAGGACCCTTTACACTGAAGTCACAACACTTACCACTCCGCCATGACCACTGTGGAGACAACTGTTGTTTTACCAATATAGCTGTCAATACACATATTGAGTAGTATTGTACATTTGCCTTTGGTTCCTAATTTGTGTAGTCCTTGTTATTAATATGACAGTTGCATCACATATGTTGTTTTATGATACATGTAGGAGGGTATACACAACCATGATGTTTACTCATGACAGGAATATGGTTGTATACATATCATAGGTATATATATGTTTACATGTACTTACACATGTATACTCATACATATGTCTGTATACACATCTGTATAATGCTACATATATATGGCTATGTGTACATCTCTTTGTATGTACATATGTATATATACATATGTGTATATACAGGTTTACGTATATGTATATATAGATATATATATGTATGCACATCCTATATGCACAGATATGCATATTTATGCACATCTTATGTGCACAGATATGCCTAGTTATGTTGGTATATATATATATATATATATATATATATATATATATATATATATATATAAAACTATATGTGCATACATATCTATTCTGATATACCTACTACTGTCAATATATCTGTAGATATCCATAGGTATATGTGCATATGTATCATTATCTGTATATGTGTAGACATATATTGCTCTGTATATGTATATATCTGGGTGTTTATATGTATATCTATGTACATATTCATACCCATCTATATATGTCAGTATGTATATGTGTAATTATATATATATAGATATCTGGATAATTATATGTACATATATTTTCACCATATGTCCTGAACATGGAGTGCAGCCCTACCCCAGCCCCTATAGTCCCAACTTCGTAGTGTAAGGAGATGTCAGGTATGTATAGCAGGTATATTAGTAGACTATTGCTACTGTAATTGGGATTGTCTTCACAGACATCGTGTGTGTGGGAGGTCATATCTGCTAGCACATAATGCCCCTGTGGACTGCAGCAGAGATATTGGTCAATATATGTGGACATTCTGACACAATCTGTACAGTCCAGAGGTATACACAGAACCCCTTAGTGCATTAAATGTGGACCATGCCTGACAATATGGATGTTAACAGCCATGTAGATGGGTATAACACATAATGACTGGTATACATTTGCCACCACAGGTTATGCATTCACACACCCCTGTCTGTCCTGACACATAATAACCACTGGTACAGGGGTGCCATGGCCACATACTACCCACTAGATATTGACGTACATCTGTACAGCATCCCACTGCTCTGTCTGACATACATGACTGTTAAGGGAGGCCCGCAGCAGTACATCTGGCAAGTATCTGGACATGACATCTCATTGAGTAAGTACACTAAGCTGTTAGGCATGTAACAATGCACTGTGCAGTCTACAGGCAAACTGGGTCAACACTGGCCTACATCTCCTATAGGGGAATGCACATGTACCTGCATATATAGCAGGCTCTACAGGCATGTCACAGCACAGGGTAAGATACAGCTGTGTGAAAGTGCATAACCACAACCAATGTGAACACAGCCACAGCCACATATGGTAAGCTAGCATAATATTACAGTATATGGACTATCTGTTCAACACCATCCTCATATGTGGCACTCACAGACTAACCCTACATATACTGGGCTGCTACACAGTTTGGTCTGATGCCTGTCTGTGGCATGGGACATGTGTGTGTATGGCCCTACAAACATGTAAGCCAATATGGTAATATACAGTGGAGCATCATGTAACATCAGATAGGATGGGACCTAGAACAATGACATCTACCACAGTCTGTACACAGGCCAAAGTACATATTAGCAATACGCACACTGTCGACATTCAGCATAAGTACACAGACCTCAGTATTGTAGTAACAACCACAGAATGTCTTGGTTATGTCATCAGATATAATCCCTACTGTGCATAACGTGTAGCAGTCTGTTATCTCACTGGCTTGTTATCAGATATGATGACACTAATTATAGAGTACAACACATATGCACCTCTTAATGCATGACAAATGTACAAAGGTTGACAGAGTTGTGGCTGGAAGCACATACACAGGGCCAATATTGACATGTTGTTGTGATAACCTCATACATTTACTGTTGTAACAGGGTTTGTTGCAACATATGTCCTATGAGGGATATGAAGTCAGTAACTGTCATGGCTTTCACCATCTACAGACTGCAATCCTCACTCTACCTTCTGCAGTTCACAGATAGATGCTCTGTGGGTTAGACATGATACCAAAGGCACAACACACTGCCCAGTCTGCAGATGACCCTACAGATGGGGATTCCTCATAAACATAGAACTGACATGGCAGGTATTAAAACATGTAGGACAGCCATATCCACACACACACACTGTTAAACCAACATTATTCCAAATGCAGTATAGCAGCACTTACAGTCTGTAGTCAGGTCAAGCACGTCCCCCTCCTGTGTGTTGCCCTGTTTCCACAGTGTATGTTGTTAGAGGTAAATCCCCAATCCATCTGAGATGCTGTTTGCCAAACAACAGATCTAGTTTCTGCTCACAGTGAATGAAAAGGGCCAACACCAACATGATATTGGAGTATGTTTCCATGCAATTGGCTATGGGAATGTTACCACAGCTGTTCCACATGCAATCAGCTAGGGGAGGGCTTCAATTCGTGCAGAGGCCATCAGCTGATCATGAGTATCACTTAAAATACACATGCTGCTGCCTAAGCAAAGCAGGTGTAGGTCTCCACATCCACCAGAGAGGGAGTGAGAGAGGCAGACAGAGGCAAAGACAAGTCAGGGAGGGGTGGGAGAATAAAACTTAAGCATGTTTGTGTCACACACCTACCAGCACAGGGTATCAAACCCCGACAACTATGTAGTACTATCACATTTCTATGCAGTTATTGGATGCACCACATAGGTTACATGTTGTGGAGTCCTCAGAATATATATGTGATGGTGAGTGGTATCTGCAACAGGGATATGGTAGTTATACAGTAGTGAGATTGCCACAACACTAATGTTACATGCAGCACAGAGATCATACAGAGGTTATATGGGCAAAGGGTATGGGGAGGTGTCTGATATCAGACAGCATGCTGCAGTATGCCAATGGGGGTTGTAGCAAGTGTGAATGTGAATATACGCATCATACAAGACACACACGCACACACACACACATTTATTCTATTTCAGTTATTATTAAAAGTATATTTAATATTCAATATTCACTTCATTTATACTATTAATATTAATATCTATTTATATATTTAATATTTATATAAAATTTATATATTTATATATATTTTTTGTATTGGACAAACACCTCTAAAGTAGTATTAAATTATTTATAGATGGGGAATGAACTAATTTCACTTGTTTTTAACATTTTAATATATGATAATTCTTGCATTTTTTATTTTTGACCACTAGATGGGAGTATTTGCAAACTTTTTTGTAATTAAAAGATATTACTTATTTATTTTACCTTCTGTTTATGCATTCATGTTTTTTACATTTAGAATCAATGTTGATTTTTACCCCAGTGAGTAAATCATATATACAAACATTTGCATATCCATTGTTACATCATTTAAGCATTTTCATGTTAATTTTACGAATTTAACTTGGAGTCATACAATTTTTGATTAATATTCACTATTTATTCATGAGAAGTTCATCTATTGGCTCATTTGAATTTTTAGCATACTATATATACATGTGTTTTTAATGTTGGTTCTTTGTCTGAAGAAGTCTGTTGTTACTGACGAAAAACGCTGTGTGATTGTGTAAGCGTTTCACGTTTGAGATTGGTTACTTCAATAAAATTTGCAACTTCACTTCAGCTGTCCGGTGCCTGGCTTTTCTTCTACTCAGTGCCTTGTGTACACAGATTATCATCAGATGTGCCAGTCCTGGCCTCATGTTGCAGGAACTGGTAATAGACAGCAGGTTTACCCTGCACCTACATTGATACCATGCTAACGGCATTCTCTGGTGTCAGTGGCATCAGTCTATACAGGGCATGTTTTTAGGCATAGTATGTCCTTTGTGGGTCACATTTGATGGCACCACAGGTGCTGCAGATGTCCAGTGGGGAACATGGGGAAGGTGCACTGTCTGCATGTATGTTCCAA
Organism: Protopterus annectens; assembly: GCF_019279795.1. Taxonomy (NCBI): domain Eukaryota; kingdom Metazoa; phylum Chordata; order Ceratodontiformes; family Protopteridae; genus Protopterus; species Protopterus annectens. The sequence continues at coordinate 618,580,609 of NC_056732.1, read as the reverse complement.
TTGGACAGATGGACAGGGTGCCATGCCATCTGTAGGCTACTGTAATCACTCCATAGTTACTATCAGTGGGCAGTATACAGTGTACTACCAACATTGTGGCTGTTGCCTAGGCAAGTGTGTGTGTGTGTATGTGTGTGTGTGTGTGTGTGTGTGTGTGTGTGTGTGTGTGTGTGTGTGTGTGTGTGTGTGTGTGTATGAGGCATGGGTTGAGAGTGTTGTCTGGCTAATACTAAGGTTGCTAATTTCATTTTCCTGGCCTTGATGTCACATGTATGGGTTCATAGGTTCATAGGCTGGTACTAGGCTATCAGCCCTAGGGCCTATACAAGCCTAGCCATAACAATTCCCTGGCTATTTCTTCCCACACTATTTACTTCCCTGGACCCCTGTCTAGCAGGGCGACTGACGTGATCCCTGGGGTGAATTTCCTTTCTCCCATCCAATCGTGAAGGTTCCTTTTGAAGAGGGCTAAAGAGGCACTCTGCTTGACATGTAGGGGCAATCTATTCCAGTCTCGGGAGTCTCTGGGTCAGGAACCTATCCCTCCAGCATGTTTTGTTTATTGTGATGACAAGGTTTAGATCCCTGGAGCGTGTGGCTCTGAGGGATTGGGATTTCTTTAAGTGTAGCATGTCCAACAGCTCTGGGTTTGACATGGCCTTGTATGTTAAGCAAAGATCGCCTCTGAGTAGACGATATGTGACAGAGTATAGCTGAAGTTTTTTAAGGCGGTCAGCGTACAGCATCTGCTTTAGGCCTGTGATTCTTTTAGTGAGGTATTTCTGCAGCCTTTCCAGTTGTTGCAGATGTCTTGAGAGGTACATACCAAATGGGGCATTTTATTCTGTAATGGGTCTAATGAGGGATGAGTACAGTGGGACAATTACCTCCTTTTTTCTGGATGAAAAGCCCTTAGTGATGAGGTGTGCCACATAGAAGGATTTCCTGACTGTTGTGGCGATGTGGTTATCGAAGGTGTGACCACTGTCTACCTGTGTCCCTAAGTCTCTTATAACACTTTCAGTGTTTAATGTACTGCCACCTATCTGGTAATTCACAGATACATGTTTTTTCCCAAAGGGGATAACTATACATTTCTTGGCATTGAGCTTGAGCCCATGGCTCTGAGACCAAGCATCTGTTTCTGTAAGACCCTTTTGTAGAGTATCCACATCATTTGGGGATTCAATAATGGCTCCCAGTTTGCAGTCATCTGCGAACTTTGTTAGCCAGAGTCCCTTAGTGTTAGCCTGTACTTCAGAGAAGTAGATGCCAAACAAGAGCGGTCCCAGGACTGAACCCTGAGGTACTCCACTTGTCACTTGTCTGGAGCTGGATTTGGTATGGATCTCTCCCCAGCCTCTCGGGTATTTCACATCTGTTATCCTTGTACGGTGGATATTGTGATATATACTAGGGCCACCATATAAGAAATTTGCAAAACCCACTCCACATTGGGCCTAGTTGTTACACACTCACACCCACCGCCACACAGGATACGAGATACAAACACAGACACACACCATGTCTGGGATTAGAACTCCTACCTAACTATTTTATTACACTACAGCAGTACGCCACAGAGATTGCAGAAGTACTCCTTCCCCAAAGGTATATTTCACATTGGATGACATCAGCAGGATTGCCAAAGTAGGGCATTCGAACTGTAGTGAGTGCGGCTAGGTTAAAATGCACTGCTCCCTGCACAGACATTGAAACACACACAACCAACATGTGTGGGTATAGAACCCCTAACAGAGATCTATATCACACTATAGCATGAAGCTGTTATAAGATGCACCACAGGGATTACTGGAGAACTCCTTCCCCAAAGGTGTATTTCACAGTGAATGACATCAGCAGGATTGCCAAAGTAAGGCATTTGAATTGCAGTGAGTGTGACTACCCTAAAAAGCATTGCTCTCTACACAGACAGACACACACACACACACTTGCCATGTCTGGGATTAGAACACCTACCTAAATAATCTATCATACTACAGCAGTACACAGTTATAGGATGCACTACAGAGATTACTGGGCTACATCTTTCCCAGAGATGTATTTCTAGGTGGATGACAACAGCCTTACCAAAGTAGAGCATTTCAATTGTAGGGAGTGTGACTACCCTAAAAAGCATTGTTCTCTACACAGACTACCACACACAGTTGCCAAGGCTGGGATTAGAACTCCTCCCCAACTATTTTATCACACTACAGCAGTGCACAGTTATGTCAAACGCTACAGAGATTACTGGGGTACAACCTTCCCAGAGATGTATTTCTAGGTGGATGACATCAGCAGCCTTACCAAAGTAGAGCATTTCAATTGTAGGGAGTGTGACTACCACAAAAAGCATTGCTCTCTACACAGACAGAGACAGGCATATACGCACACACAGTTGCCATGGCTGGGATTGGAACTCCTACCCAACTATTTTATCACACTACAGCAGTACGAAGGTATGGGACATGCCACAGAGATTACTGGGCTACAGTTCTCCCAAAGGTGTATTTCACAGTGGGTGACCTCAGTAGGCTTGTCATAGTAGGACTATGGGGAGGGCAGTGTGTGTGCATGGGCCATAACCCATTCATCTAGAGGTTGACACGCCACATGTGGACACACACAGTATCATATTTCACAGGTATGTGTACACAGCTGCTACATGACTACTTCCTTGTACAGTCATGTTGCACAGCTAGTATGTGCACCACATAGTCTGTAATGCTGACAGATACTGGTGGCTAGTATCTGCAGTGAGTGACATCTGAACCTCATGTGGTTGGGGTCCTTTGGTTGTATGCTGGGTGGGACAGGACTGGATGGCTCCTTGTCACAGTCTCCCTCTTCCACACATCTATGTGCATCTACCTTTGGCTTATTATAGTGTGTTGTCCTTACATATATGTCTGTATTCTTATCCACTGTGTGTGCAAGGCATGGGTGGTGCATACTGATGAGTGCCTGCACTAACAACTGCGACTGCCAGATATGTCTGGTCCACTGGTGTTTGCAGACATGGCCTTCATGTGTTTAAGTGTGTGAGCATGCCCAGTATGACCTTTCAGTGTGTTGTTGACTGACATTGCCTTCATTTCTTTAAGTGTGTGAGCATGCCTAGTATGCCCATCTGTATTTAATGTGTGAGTCCAGGTAGTTTGCACTGCAGTGCTGACCTTTGTGTTGTACACAGACAGGTAGCATGCTGTTTCTGTATGGTATTCATCGAGCATTTGGCATTGACTGTTACTATGTTTCTGAACAGGAAGGGGGGGCACACCTGACTATTTCTACATTTCTACACAGGATTGGGGGGGGCACACCTGACTGTTACTACATTTCTACATAGTATGGGAGGGCACACCTGACCTTTTCTACATTTCTACACAGGATTGGTGGGGGACACACCTGACTGTTATTACGTTAGTATGTAGGGTGGGGGGGCTCACCTGACTATTTCTGCATTTCTACACAGGATTGGGGGGGATACACCTGACTGTTACTACATTTCTACATAGGATGGGGGGCACACCTGACTTTCTCTACATTTCTACACAGGATTGGGGGGGCACACCTGACTGTTATTACATCAGTACATAGGGTGGGGGGGTCATCTGACTATTTCTACATTTCTACACAGGACTGGGGGGCACACCTGACTGTTACTACATTTCTACATAGGATGGGGGGCACACCTCACTTTTTCTACATTTCTACACAGGATTGGGGGGGCACACCTGACAGTTAATACATTAGTATGTAGGGTGGGGGGGCTCACCTGACTATTTCTGCATTTGTACACAGGATTGGGGAAGCACACCTTACTGTTACTACATTTATACGTAGGATGGGGGGGCACATGACTATTTCTACATTTCTACACAGGATTGGGGAGAGCACACCTGACTGTTACTACATTTCTACGTAGGATGGGGGGCACACCTGACTATTTCTACATTTCCACATAGGAGTGAGGGTACACCTGACTGTTATTACATTACTAAGTAGGATGGGGGGGACACCTGTCTATCTCTACATTTCTACACAGTATTGTGGCAGGCACACCTGACTGTTATTACATTACTACGTAGGATGGAGGGGCACACCTAACACTTGTACACATTTGCTATGACTGCACTGGTATGTCAGGTACTCCATTTCATTCCAAGTACTTACCTATCATGCTGACTAGAGGCATACCAGTGTACTATAGATCGTAGTTTTGGTTGCCCTACATATTAGTGTCTGACTTCCTACCATTCAGAACTAACATCCCACAGCCTGACCTGCTGTAGTCTGTCTGTGTAGGCTGGGGGGGTGTTAACCATAGCCATCATTCAGGGGCCATAGCACAGGCTCTGTTTGGGTTTGTCTACACCTGTCCTGCTGGCTTAGACTGTTGTTGGGTATGTGAACCAACCTGACTGGCATGTGTGAGTCATATGGGCACACATGTCGTGCAACACATTTTCTGCAGTGGGTTTTGTCACCTTCTGTAGTACTGGCTACTATGGTGACTCCAGTATGTGTTACAGATGTCATGGTGCCAGTATGGGTGTCTACTGTCTGCTGCCATAACATTCAGCCACCCAATTCCCTTGCATGCTCACATCCATACCATAGATACAGGTAACAACACATTCTACTCCATCTGGCAATTGGTAGGTTGATTGACTTACCTTGAGGGTGTGCCAGACTTGAGGATGGTGCTGGAGGGCTGCCTATGTCAGATGCACATAGTACACTCCCTATACATGGTTGAGCACAGGTAGTGTCATGTTTGGCATCCCTTTTACAGTATGTGCGAGTCAGAGAGAGATGTCATTCCCTGGGTCCCTACTGTGTCAGTGTATGTGCTATGCATTGTCTCTTTGCTGCAGCCTCAGCATACTGGTCATGCCTCCATCTGTCTACTGGGGCAGGCTCAGGTTGTTCCTTCTCTGAGTCACTCTGTGCCTGTGCAGGCTTTGGCAATGGTGGGGGGCTCTGTGGCCCTGCCCCATGCTGTTCCTGCTGCAGCTGTTTCCGCAGGATCATATTGTGTAGCATGGTACATACCATAACAATTTGGGTACATGTAGCTGGTGAGTACTGCAAGGCTCCACTGAATGTGTCCAGACACCAGAACTGTGACCTGAGCATCCCAAACACTCATTCTGTTATAGGTCTGGTCTGCGCATGTGCTTCATTATGGCATTCTTGTTCAGGTGTGTGTGCATTTCTGATGGGTGTCATCAGCCACGGCTTCAGTGTGTAACCAGCATCCCCCACTGGGTGACCATAGGGGATGTCTCCAATGGCAAATCTCTGGTACAGCTGCGTCAGATACCATATGTGGGAATCGTCATAGCTTCCACGGCAGCCAGCACACACATTAATTATAATGCCCTGGGCATCACAGATGACCTGGCAGTTGATGGAGGGGATGCCTCTGTGGTTGATGTAGGCCCTACCCTGATCACCAGGTGGTGCTTTTATGCGTATGTGCATGCAGTCTATAGCACCCAATACCTCAGGATATTCTGCTACTTGGTGGAACAGACGATATTGCTGGCCAACACCTCACGGGTGTTGGGGAAATATACATGCTCACTGGCATCTGCTGACATTGCATCCTGGAACTGGTGGAATAATCTGGATGCTGATGCCTGTGAGATTCCCATGATATCCCCAGTTGAGCTTTGGGAGGTACCTGTGGCTAGTATTCCCAGGCCTACACATACCTTGGTATCCACTGGGATGGGTTCCCATAGTCAGTTTGGTGTGTCAGGTGTGGCCAGCACAGCTCAACAATTTGCTGTAGGAGATCTCCTTCCACCCTATAGTGCTCCACTGTCTCCAGCTCATGTAGCCCCTGGTAGGTTACCCTGGGTCTGTACACTCTTCTCTGTCTCCTCACTGTGGGTTGATCGGCAGCATTCACATCCTCACCACCCTCAGCCTCTTGCACATGTTGTTCTATGTTGCCTGCTGCAGCTCTTCTCATTTTGTAGGTTTGTTTGTTATAATGTCCCTGCTTGTATACACCGGTGGTGTAGAGTGTGGGAAAAAACAGTGGGGAAGGTGTTTGCATAGTTTATAGTAGTGTTCTGGGCTGGGCTGGTCTGCTGCCTTTGTAATTGGCTGATTCTGATACATTTCATCTGCCAGCTATGCTAGTTCTCCTTGGTTACTTTCCTACTGCTATTTTCCCTTCCCATTGCCTTCCTGTTTAAGCACAGGGATGCGCCGTGCAAACAGAATGCACAATTGTGTACACTGTTGCTATTTCCTGGTTTAACTTTTATTTTCTGCCTTTAAAACCTGGTGCATGGTGCACACACCCACTTAAGCATTGTAAGGAGTGCTAGGCAAGTTTAGACACACCCCTTAGATTAGCTGTGCTAAGCTAGGAGCAAACCCGAGCCACAGGGCTCCAATCCACTTACAGTATACCTGACACACACACATCCATGATGTCACCTAATTTCTAGGCTTGCACTAAGCTGTTCCTACTTTTACACTGTTGGGACCTGACTCCCATGCTGGGGAATACTGGGATTCACTATCCTTCCCCTCATTTGCATAGGATTGCCTGCTAATGCATAGTTACATTTCTCACACTGAGCCTCCCCCCTTAGCAACCACTACTCACTGGCCATGTTGCCTTCTGCCTGCCATTGACTTGTATGGCAGAATACTGATTTTAGTGAGAATGCTTAATCTAGGTTCATTTTGTTATCCCCCCCCCCCCCGATCCCGTTTGCGCGCCGCTGCCCTACGCTTAAACAGCTGAGATCGGCTAAAAAAAAAAAATAAAAGTTACTTTTTGTATTTTTTTTTACTGTTTGCAATGCCTATGGCCTTATACTTGGCCACTGGCATGCTTACTACAAGATATGCAGACTTTATTTGGAGCTGTCACAGCTCCATTTTGGATTTTGCAGAAATGTACTCGGTTACTAACCAAGTACATTTCTGCAGATAGCACTAGTCCTGCATGGACGATTGCAAGCTTCCTGGATTGCAAAATCACATCATTTGCATAGATTTCTCCTGCAAATGGGGTGATTTGCATACAAGGGCTTAGTCTATGCAGGATTAGTGCAGGAGCACTCGTGCACACCCCTGCAGGCTGTTCCTGGATAGCTCGACAGACATATTGCATGCTTGAGCTCCTGCACTGATCTTCCATGCCGTGCAAGCTTTAGAGAATATTATCTGGGGGAGAATCATTTAAACCTGGTGTTGTGGGATGATCACCTCCTAATTCATTTGTCAAAATAATTCCCTCTTCTTAACTAACATAGCATAATCACCACCCAGTGCATCCATACAAGATTGTTCAATCACTACAAAAATATATTTTTATGAATGACTGCAAGACAAACTATGCTTAGTGAGAGCATTAGTGGCATATTTCATTTGTATAGCATAAATATGCTCATAGATACATTTGGCTAAATTTCACACTGCTTTTCCTATATAATAAAAAAAGGAAGTTGAAGTAGCTAAATGCACTAAATCCCTAGAAGAACATCTGTTATGATTGACTGCCTTAAAAAATGTTATCTTCTACTCTAAAAAAATGAAGATACATTAATAAATTTGCACCGTGAGCACTTACCGCAAGGAAATATCCCTTTTAGTCTTACAGATGGAAGTAGGAACATAATGCAACTTATTAAATGATTCTGTCAATTGAATTTGGGGGCAATTTTCCCACAAGGTTTAAATTATTCTGTCTCCTTAAGAAGCATTTTATAAATAAGACACTGCAAGAGATTTGATTGGTTGAATGTGATCTCATGACAATTCTATTTATTTATTTTGGAAAAGGTTTGCAAGAAATCATATGATGAAGTGTGTTACTTAAAGAATGAAGGTGTTCAAGTCTGTGGTGTGTTTTTGGTGTTTTACACACTACATTTCTACATAGGATGGGGGGCACACCTCACTTTTTCTACATTTCTACACAGGATTGGGGGGGCACACCTGACAGTTAATACATTAGTATGTAGGGTGGGGGGGCTCACCTGACTATTTCTGCATTTGTACACAGGATTGGGGAAGCACACCTTACTGTTACTACATTTATACGTAGGATGGGGGGGCACATGACTATTTCTACATTTCTACACAGGATTGGGGAGAGCACACCTGACTGTTACTACATTTCTACGTAGGATGGGGGGCACACCTGACTATTTCTACATTTCTACATAGGAGTGGGGGTACACCTGACTGTTATTACATTACTAAGTAGGATGGGGGGGACACCTGTCTATCTCTACATTTCTACACAGTATTGTGGCAGGCACACCTGACTGTTATTACATTACTACGTAGGATGGAGGGGCACACCTAACACTTGTACACATTTGCTATGACTGCACTGGTATGTCAGGTACTCCATTTCATTCCAAGTACTTACCTATCATGCTGACTAGAGGCATACCAGTGTACTATAGATCGTAGTTTTGGTTGCCCTACATATTAGTGTCTGACTTCCTACCATTCAGAACTAACATCCCACAGCCTGACCTGCTGTAGTCTGTCTGTGTAGGCCGGGGGGGTGTTAACCATAGCCATCATTCAGGGGCCATAGCACAGGCTCTGTTTGGGTTTGTCTACACCTGTCCTGCTGGCTTAGACTGTTGTTGGGTATGTGAACCAACCTGACTGGCATGTGTGAGTCATATGGGCACACATGTCGTGCAACACATTTTCTGCAGTGGGCTTTGTCACCTTCTGTAGTACTGGCTACTATGGTGACTCCAGTATGTGTTACAGATGTCATGGTGCCAGTATGGGTGTCTACTGTCTGCTGCCATAACATTCAGCCACCCAATTCCCTTGCATGCTCACATCCATACCATAGATACAGGTAACAACACATTCTACTCCATCTGGCAATTGGTAGGTTGATTGACTTACCTTGAGGGTGTGCCAGACTTGAGGATGGTGCTGGAGGGCTGCCTATGTCCGATGCACATAGTACACTCCCTATACATGGTTGAGCACAGGTAGTGTCATGTTTGGCATCCCTTTTACAGTATGTGCGAGTCAGAGAGAGATGTCATTCCCTGGGTCCCTACTGTGTCAGTGTATGTGCTATGCATTGTCTCTTTGCTGCAGCCTCAGCATACTGGTCATGCCTCCATCTGTCTACTGGGGCAGGCTCAGGTTGTTCCTTCTCTGAGTCACTCTGTGCCTGTGCAGGCTTTGGCAATGGTGGGGGGGCTGTGTGGCCTTGCCCCATGCTGTTCCTGCTGCAGCTGTTTCCGCAGGATCATATTGTGTAGCATGGTACGTACCATAACAATTTGGGTACATGTAGCTGGTGAGTACTGCAAGGCTCCACTGGATGTGTCCAGACACCAGAACTGTGACCTGAGCATCCCAAACACTCATTCTGTTATAAGTCTGGTCTGCGCATGTGCTTCATTATGGCATTCTTGTTCAGGTGTGTGTGCATTTCTGATGGGTGTCATCAGCCACGGCTTCAGTGTGTAACCAGCATCCCCCACTGGGTGACCATAGGGGATGTCTCCAATGGCAAATCTCTGGTACAGCTGCGTCAGATACCATATGTGGGAATCGTCATAGCTTCCACGGCAGCCAGCACACACATTAATTATAATGCCCTGGGCATCACAGATGACCTGGCAGTTGATGGAGGGGATGCCTCTGTGGTTGATGTAGGCCCTACCCTGATCACCAGGTGGTGCTTTTATGCGTATGTGCATGCAGTCTATAGCACCCAATACCTCAGGATATTCTGCTACTTGGTGGAACAGACGCATATTGCTGGCCAACACCTCACGGGTGTTGGGGAAATATACATGCTCACTGGCATCTGCTGACATTGCATTCTGGAACTGGTGGAATAATCTGGATGCTGATGCCTGTGAGATTCCCATGATATCCCCAGTTGAGCTTTGGGAGGTACCTGTGGCTAGTATTCCCAGGCCTACACATACCTTGGTATCCACTGGGATGGGTTCCCCATAGTCAGTTTGGTGTGTCAGGTGTGGCCAGCACAGCTCAACAATTTGCTGTAGGAGATCTCCTTCCACCCTATAGTGCTCCACTGTCTCCAGCTCATGTAGCCCCTGGTAGGTTACCCTGGGTCTGTACACTCTTCTCTGTCTCCTCACTGTGGGTTGATCGGCAGCATTCACATCCTCACCACCCTCAGCCTCTTGCACATGTTGTTCTATGTTGCCTGCTGCAGCTCTTCTCATTTTGTAGGTTTGTTTGTTATAATGTCCCTGCTTGTATACACCGGTGGTGTAGAGTGTGGGAAAAAACAGTGGGGAAGGTGTTTGCATAGTTTATAGTAGTGTTCTGGGCTGGGCTGGTCTGCTGCCTTTGTAATTGGCTGATTCTGATACATTTCATCTGCCAGCTATGCTAGTTCTCCTTGGTTACCTTCCTACTGCTATTTTCCCTTCCCATTGCCTTCCTGTTTAAGCACAGGGACGCGCCGTGCAAACAGAATGCACAATTGTGTACACTGTTGCTATTTCCTGGTTTAACTTTTACTTTCTGCCTTTAAAACCTGGTGCATGGTGCACACACACACTTAAGCATTGTAAGGAGTGCTAGGCAAGTTTAGACACACCCCCTAGATTAGCTGTGCTAAGCTAGGAGCAAACCCGAGCCACAGGGCTCCAATCCACTTACAGTATACCTGACACACACACATCCATGATGTCACCTAATTTCTAGGCTTGCACTAAGCTGTTCCTACTTTTACACTGTTGGGACCTGACTCCCATGCTGGGGAATACTGGGATTCACTATCCTTCCCCTCATTTGCATAGGATTGCCTGCTAATGCATAGTTACATTTCTCACACTGAGCCTCCCCCCTTAGCAACCACTACTCACTGGCCATGTTGCCTTCTGCCTGCCATTGACTTGTATGGCAGAATACTGATTTTAGTGAGAATGCTTAATCTAGGTTCATTTTGTTATTCCCTCGATCCCGTTTGCACGCCACTGCCCTACGCTTAAACAGCTGAGATCGGCTAAAAAAAAAAATAAAAGTTGCTTTTTGTATTTTTTTTTACTGTTTGCAATGCCTATGGCCTTATACTTGGCCACTGGCATGCTTACTACAAGATATGCAGACTTTATTTGGAGCTGTCACAGCTCCATTTTGGATTTTGCAGAAATGTACTCGGTTACTAACCAAGTACATTTCTGCAGATAGCACTAGTCCTGCATGGACGATTGCAAGCTTCCTGGATTGCAAAATCACATCATTTGCATAGATTTCTCCTGCAAATGGGGTGATTTGCATACAAGGGCTTAGTCCATGCAGGATTAGTGCAGGAGCACTCGTGCACACCCCTGCAGGCTGTTCCTGGATCGCTCGACAGACATATTGCATGCTTGAGCTCCTGCACTGATCTTCCATGCCGTGCAAGCTTTAGAGAATATTATCTGGGGGAGAATCATTTAAACCTGGTGTTGTGGGATGATCACCTCCTAATTCATTTGTCAAAATAATTCCCTCTTCTTAACTAACATAGCATAATCACCACCCAGTGCATCCATACAAGATTGTTCAATCACTACAAAAATATATTTTTATGAATGACTGCAAGACAAACTATGCTTAGTGAGAGCATTAGTGGCATATTTCATTTGTATAGCATAAATATGCTCATAGATACATTTGGCTAAATTTCACACTGCTTTTCCTATATAATAAAAAAAGGAAGTTGAGGTAGCTAAATGCACTAAATCCCTAGAAGAACATCTGTTATGATTGACTGCCTTAAAAAATGTTATCTTCTACTCTAAAAAAATGAAGATACATTAATAAATTTGCACCGTGAGCACTTACCGCAAGGAAATATCCCTTTTAGTCTTACAGATGGAAGTAGGAACATAATGCAACTTATTAAATGATTCTGTCAATTGAATTTGGGGGCAATTTTCCCACAAGGTTTAAATTATTCTGTCTCCTTAAGAAGCATTTTATAAGTAAGACACTGCAAGAGATTTGATTGGTTGAATGTGATCTCATGACAATTCTATTTATTTATTTTGGAAAATGTTTGCAAGAAATCATATGATGAAGTGTGTTACTTAAAGAATGAAGATGTTCAAGTATGTGGTGTGTTTTTGGTGTTTTACACACTACCTTATATATTATTTTATTGTGTTTGGTAGACTGACTACAGTTTTATTTTTTTAAATTACAAGAGCACCTGTTAACAACAAATGTTCATGCTTTCAAGATGAGAGCTAACTCTGCACTTTATGTAAAGGGCTCATGCCTCTGTGTTAAGCAGATTTGTGCAAATAATTGAATACCATTGACTATCAATATTAATTGGACATATTGTAAAGAAGTACCTAAAATTTTGCACAAATGGTAAACATATATCAAATGCACTGTCACGGTTATCTGAAGTGAATTGACACTGAATGTGAATTAAATGTTTGTGTAAGCTTAACATGTTTTTATTTCATTTATTTTGCTTGCTTGGTCTAAGTATGCCTACAATACTTGTAATAGACTACTATGCCCCAGTCTTGAATGAAAAGGATATGCCAAACAGTACATTTACCTGGTTAAACTACAATAAATGAATAAAATAAATAGGCATTTATATCAACTTCTTACAACACTAACCACAAACCTCTGCACCAACTGGTACTATTTTATGATACCCAAGTCAGTTTGTGATAACACATGGAATAGACAAAACTGTTTGAACAGCAAGTACTATATTATGATTTCAGTCACATTTTGACAACATTCTGTAAGATGTCCTGTGCAGAACCAATACTACATAGTGATGTCAAAGTCAGTTAGTGACAGCACTCTATAGCAGCATTGCCCTATATGGAACCAGTACTGCATTATGATGTCAAATTCTGTTTGTAAAAAAACACTCAACAGTAGCATAACACTGTGCTGAACTAGTACTGCATAGTTGTATGCAAGTTACTTTGTGACAGCAACAAAGCCATGGGTAGAACTAATATTGCATTATGAGGTCAGATACTTTATGACAACCCCCTCCCCCCCAAAAGGAGACATAACCATCCCAGCAGAGTGTAGCCTCCCTAACATCTCAGATGCCCAGGTGAGAGCCGCCCTCTCTAAAGCTAAAAACACAGCATCAATGGGACCGGATGGTGTCCCGGGCTGTGTGCTACATGAACTCCAAGAGGAACTAAACCCACACATAAGGCTGCTGTTTAATCTTAGCCTTACTACAGGATACGTACCCAAAGAGTGGCGTACGGCAACAGTGGTCCCACTTCACAAAGGCGGTGCTTCTACGGACCCTGGAAATTACCGCCCCATAAGCTTGACGAGCCTGGTCTGCAAAGCTATGGAGAGGATCATTATGGAACTCATAAACAAAGACATTGGGGACCTACAGACATTGGATCCTACCCAATTTGGCTTTGTCAAGGGCAGATCCTGCCTTTTGAACTTGGTCGACTTTTTTGAAACAGTCACTGAGGCCATTGATGAGGGCAAGGCAGTTCACACAGCCTACCTTGACCTTGCAAAAGCCTTTGACACAATACCCCACTCGGGCATCATAGACAAACTCACCAGCTTAAATATAAACTCATATGTCACAAGATGGGTTGCAAACTGGTTCAAGGACAGAACCCACAGGGTCAGAGTTGCTGGAGCTATGTCAGACTCTAAGCCAGTCACAAGCGGTGTCCCACAGGGCTCAGTCCTGGGACCCCTCTTGTTCGGCATTTATTTTTCCGAGGTACAGGCAAACATAGGAGGATTGTGGCTGACAAAGTTCGCAGATGACTGCAAACTGGGCACCATAATTGATACTCCAGCGGACATAAACATCCTTCAGAGAGGCCTCATAGAAATGGATAATTGGTGCCAGGGCCATGGCCTTAAGCTGAACGCCAAAAAATGTATAGTCATACCCTTTGGGAAAAACAAGGTACCGACAAATTACCACATAGGCGGTAATCCATTAAGTACGGAAGAGGTAATCAGGGACCTAGGGACCCAGGTTGACAGTAACCTCTCATTTGACACTCACATTGCCAAAGTGGTTAGGAAGACCTTCTATATTGCCCACCTTATCATGAAGGGTTTCACATCTAGATCAAGAGAGGTCATTGTGCCCCTGTACTCTTCTCTTATCAGGCCAATGATTGAGTACAATGCCCCATTTGGGATGTATCTCACCCGACACCTGCAGCAGTTGGAAAGACCCCAAAGTTCCTCACCAAGAGGATAAAGGGTCTTAAACATATGTCATATGCTGCCCGACTGAAAAAACTCCAGCTCTATTCAGTCGCATACCGCCTACTCAGAGGTGATCTGTGCCTGACGTACAAGGCCATGTCCAATCCTGAATTAATGGACATGCTCCACCTTAGAAAATCCAAATCCATCAGAGCCATGAGAACAAGTGACTTAAACCTCAACACAGAAATAAATAGAACGTGCTGGAGGGACAGATTCATAACCCAGAGGCTCCCTACACTCTGGAACAGAATCCCAGTCCATGTTAGGCAGAGCCCCTCACTGACTCTATTCAAGAGAAATCTTGAGTGGATGGGAGATCGTAGGTTTACCCCGGGGGTCATCTCTGTGTCACTACTAGACAGAGGCATAGTAAACTAAACCCTAAAAGGGCATAGTATTTTCATCCTAAGGGGTGGTGTAAGCCACATACACTCTGGCTAGGCTTATAAATGCCCTAGGGCAGATAGCCTAGTACGAACCTATGAACCTATGAATCATCACAGTGATGTGTAAAACAATTACTGTATCATGTTTGTCATTTTGTAACAACATTCTGTAACAGCATTGCCCTCTGCAGAGCTTGTATTGCATTATTATTGCCAAGGCTTTCGACACCATCCCCCATTTTGGAATTATAGATAAACTCACTAAACTAGGTATAAATCCCTATGTCACAAGATGGATTGCCAACTGGCTCACTGACAGAACCCACACTGTGAAAGTAGCAGAGTCCAAATCCGACTTCAGACCAGTGACAAGTGGAGTACCACAGGGTTCAGTCCTGGGTCCACTCCTGTTTGGTATCTACTTCTCTGAAGTACAGGCTAACACAGAAGGTCTTTGGCTAATGAAGTTCACAGATGACTACAAACTAGGAGCCATAATCGAAACTCCTAATGATGTGGACATCCTACAAAAGGGCCTCACTGAGACAGATGCCTGGTGTCAAAGCCATGGCCTCAAGCTCAATGCCAAAAAGTGCATTGTCATCCCCTTTGGTAAAAACTCTGTACCCATGAACTACAACATAGGCGGTAGTATACTTAACACCGAAAGTGTGATAAGACACCTTGGGACACATGTGGACAGTAATCTCTCCTTTGATAATCACATTGCCACAATAGTCAGGAAATCCTTCTATGTGGCACACCTCATCACAAAAGGTTTCTCATCCAGAAAAAAAGAGGTCATTGTTCCCCTCTACTCATCACTCATTAGACCCATTATAGAGTACAATGCCCCTTTTGGTATGTACCTCACAAGACATCTACAACAACTGGAAAGGCCGCAGAAGTACCTCACAAAGAGGATTACCGGCCTCAAACAGATACCCTACGCAGACCGTCTCAAAAAACTCCAGTTTTACTCCGTCGCATATCACCTACTCAGACCTACTGTTGGACATGCTGCACTTAAAGAAATCCCAATCCCTCTGAGCTACACGCTCTAGG
Source organism: Protopterus annectens (assembly GCF_019279795.1). NCBI lineage: Eukaryota > Metazoa > Chordata > Ceratodontiformes > Protopteridae > Protopterus > Protopterus annectens. The sequence goes on along the minus strand of NC_056732.1, from coordinate 618,564,908 downwards.
GACCTAAATCTTGTCACCACAATAAACAGAACATGCCGGAGGGATAGATTCCTGTCCCAGAGACTTCCCATACTCTGGAATAAACTACCTCTCTATATCAAACAAAGCTCCTCATTAGCACTCTTCAAGAAAAATCTTGATGATTGGATGGGAAATAGGAAATTCACCCTGGGGATCACCTCTGTGGCTCTGCTCGACAGTGGCACAGGAAAATTATTTTCTTGGGTGGCAAAAGCCAGGGTACCTTTTTGGCTGGGCTTGTATAGGCCCCAGGGCTGATAGCCTAGTACCTACCTATGAACCTATAAACCTATGATCTCCAAGCCACTTTGTGCTAAACCTCAGAAAGACTAAAGTCCTTTACAGAATTATTATAAAGTCAGCTGCACAGAACTATTATTATAAAGTCAGCTACTCTGTGACAACAACCTGAAGTAACAAAGCCCTGTGCTGAACTACTATTACATTATGATATCAGACACTTTCGGGCAACACTGTAACAATAAAGTTATGTGCAGAACTAGTATTGTGCTTTGTGTCAAACATTTTGTGACAGCACTCTATCACATTGAACTATCACATTGAACCGTGTGCATAATAAGTATTGCAGTACGATGCCTCAGTCACATTGTAACAACATGATGTAACAACAAAGTCCTGTACAGAACTTGTATTGCATTCTGAGGCCAGTCAATTTGTGACAGTTCTCTGAAATAACAAAGCCCTGTGCTGAATTAGTATTGCATTAAGTTGTCAGTTCCTGTGTGTCAACACTCTGTAATAGCAGTCTTCCACATAACTAGTACTGTATTATGATGTCTAATCCATTTTGTGACAACACTCAGCAACAACAAAGACCTGTACAGAACTAGATCTGCATTATAATGTCTGAGCCACTTTGTGACAACACACTGTAATACAAAGCACTGTGCAGAACTAGTACTGCATTTTGAGGCCAGTCAATTTGTACCTCCTCTTTGAAACAACAAGTCCTCTACTGAACTGGTATTGCATTATGTTGCCACTTTATAACATCACACTGTAACAACAAAGTCCTGTGCAGAACTAGTGCTGTCCTGTAATCACGGGGTCATCAGGATACAATGAAGGTGAGTCCCAAGACCATCTGAGCTTAGCCAGCAGCCACCCACATGCTGACCCCCAACCCCATTCTTAAGAAAGATAAAGCAGGTAAGTCCCAGAATAAATTTATGAATGTTCATTCAGCCATCTTGGTTTAGTTTGAAAAATGCTTGATGTCATTTTGTTTAATTTACAGAAAAGTCTGTTGCTGATGCTGGATAGGCATTGGGTAATAAATGTTTGTTTCCAGTGTGCTGTATTTATGCTCTGCTGAGTTTCCACTGTGCTGTTTTTATGCACTGGTTAGTTTCCTGTGAATTTTGGTGTCTGAAACAATTTTGTGTTTTTATGTGCTGGCATGATTCCAGTGTGCTGTATTTATGCATTGGCATATTTCAGTGTGCTGTATTTATGCAGTGGTGTGTTTCCAGTGTGCTGCAATTATGTGCTGGTGTGCTTTCAGTGTGCTGTAGTTATGTGCTGGTGTTCTTCCAGTGTGCTGTAGTTATGTGCTGGTGTGTTTCCAGTGTGCTACAGTTAGGCTTTGAGACAACACTTTGTAACAGCAAAGTCCTGTGCCTAACTACTACTGCATCACAATGTTAGTATTAGTGGAGCCATTTGAATTGCAAACATACAGAAGATCAAGGTAGATGAGATCCCTAATGGTGCTTACTCAAAGTATAAATCTTATTGCATGAACCTAAATGAAACTGAGCACAGAGCCTATACGTCAAGCCTTTTCTGATATCTAAGGGACATGAGGTCAACAACTTTCTTGGTTGGGAGCCCCTAGGACCTTTACAATTGCATAATATGTCACTATAGGTACATCCCAAAGGTGGTGCCATACACAATAATCTGTCTAACTAGGGATGTGTAAATCATAGGAAGTTACTAGGCTAATGGCCATAGGGCTCTTACAAGCCTAGCCAAGTTCTACCCTTATTTCCATTATAAGAACCTATTGCCCCTGTCCAAGAGGGACACAGGTGGCACCCCCAGAGTGAATTTATGGTTACTCATCCAATTACCCAGACTGCATTTGAAGACGGACAGTGAGGTGCTCTATTTGACATGAAGTGGGAGTCTGTTCCAAAGGTGTGGTAACGTCTGGGAGACAAATCTGTCCCTCCAGCAGGTTCTGTTAATGTCACATACCAGGTTACGGTCTTTAGAGCGAGTAACCCATGTACCATTTGACTTGAGGATATGCAGCATTTCCAACAAAGCAGGGTCAGAGATTGGCTTATATGCAAGGCAGAGATTGCCTCTGAGTAGTCTGTATGAAACAGAATAAAGTGACAGTGATTTCAAACGATCCACATAGGACAGATGCTGAACACCATGAATTTTCCTTGTGAGGAACCTTTGTGGACTCTCCAGTTGCTGCAAGTGCTGGGAAAGGTACATACCAAAAGGGGTGTTGTACTCAATTATTGGCATGATGAGGGAGGAGTACAGGGACATTAAAACTTCTTTTTTTCTGGAGACAATGCCCTTACCTATGAGATGAGCAATACAGAATGCCTTTCTTACCACTCTGAAGACATGGTGATCAAAGGTAAGGTTGCTGTCAACCTGTGTGCCAAGGTCTCTCACCATTGAATGCATACTTAGGGTGTTGCTATTGATGTGGCAGTTAGCAAGAACATTGCTCTTACTGAAAGGGATGATAATACATTTTTTGCATTGAGCTTAAGGCCATTACTTTGGCATCAATCATTTATTTGTGTAGACTCTCTTGTAGGATGTTGACATCATTTGGAGATTCTGTGACTGCTCCCAGTTTGCAGTCATCAGCAAATTTTGTCAGCCACAGACCTTTAGTTTTTACTTGTACTTCAGAAAAATAGATTCCAAACAGGAGAGGTCCCAGGACTGATCCCTGTGGAACACCACTGGTTATAGGTCTCTTGTTGAAGGTAGATTCCCCTATTTTGACTGTATGTGTTCTATTAGTGAGCCGGTTAGTGACATTTCTAATGATATAAGGATTGATACCTGTCTTGGTGAGTTTGTCAGTGATAACCACTTGTTGAACAACCAGGAAGCCAAAAAGAGAAAATAAGTGCTCCAAGCACTAATAACACTATTTTATTAACAGATATCTGTCAATAAAATTGTGTTTGTAAAACTCATAGCACTTATTTTCTCTTTTTGGCTTCCTGGGTGTTCAACAAGTGGTTATTTTTGGTTTTAGACTTACACCTGTTTTCCTTGTCATTGGTGGTTTTCGGTAGTTTGTCAATGATGCCCAAGTGTGCAATAGTGTCAAACACCTTGGCTAAATCAAGGTATTCTGCATGCACAGATTTTCCATCATCCAGGGCCTTGGTGACTGTCTGGAAGAAGTCCGCCAGGTTTAGAGGCATGACCTCCCTTTGACAAATCCAAAGTGAGAAGGGTTAAGTGTTTGGAGATTACCTATATCTTTGTTGATAAGGTCCATGATAATTTGCTCCGTTGCCTTGCAGATAAGACTAGTCAGGGTAATATGTCTATAGTTCCAGGGGTCAGTGGAAGCACCACCTTTGTGCAAGGGAATAACTGTGCCTGTTTTCCATTCAGCTGGGACGAAGCCAGTACTTAGATGATGATTGAAAAGAGTACCCAAATGGTGTTGCTAATTCTTGTTGAAGCCCATGTAGAATGCAGCCTGGGATGTTATCAAGCCCCAAAGATGCTGTGTATTTGGTCTTAGAGAGGGTGTTTATGACCTGCTCTTTAGAGATACAAGGTAGGGGACAAGTGGTAGAGATGCCATGGAGATGGGGTACATGTAGCAGAGACAGGGGAGTGAAGTTTTAAACAGAACCTGTCAACCAACAGATTAGTTATGCCCACAGGCTCAGTATATGTGGTATCATTAACTACCAGTTCAGCACAAATCTGGGCATCAGCTTACGAATATAACTAAAGAATGCCTTATGGTTATCCTTAGCTAAGGAAGCTAATTTGGATTTGTAGCTTGCTTTGGAAGACTTCACAAAAAGTCTTAATTGCTGGTTTAAGCTGAGGAGGGAGTGTTTCCAGTTTAGGACTCACTCCCTCTTACTCTTAAGAGAATAAATTTCTTCCTCTTAATGTAAAGCTTGTTAATGGCAGTTGTCCACCAGGCAGCTTTGCTCTTCCTTGAGGAGCTTGTTTTGGTCCTATCAGGTATGGCTGAGTCAATGCAGTTATACAGGTGTTTGTATAAATCATCGGTGTAGAACTTGGCATAGTTGCCAGTTCCATCTGAGGGGGGAGGTGTAATGAAGCTATTTATACCACCCCGTAAGAGGTTATAATCTGCTTTGGAGAAGTTTTTTTGTTTAGATGCTGCAGGGGGGGGGGTCGGGTGTGATAGTTACATCGAATGAGACTAACTTGTGGTCAGATCTCACCAGGGAATACCTCACAGTGGGGGTGCTACAGTGGTACCCCATATTGGTAAGCACCAGATCCAGGATGTTGGCACCCCTTGTGGGGGTGTCAACCAGCTGGTCCAGGGCACTGGAGTTAACAAAGTCAAGGAACCTTTGGTCAAGTGAGTGGAAGCACAAGTAATTTACCCAGTCAATGCATGAGTAGTTAAATTTATCCAGGAAGATCCAAATAGGCAGAGTGGGTGTCCAGATTTAGGGATGGGGTCCTGTAGATGGCAATGACTTGAATAGGTGTCCTACCAGCAGTTAATTGCACCTGAAGTATCTCCAGGGAATCACACCGTTTAATCAATCTGGAGGTGTATTTATTTTTAATGAATATTGGTACACCACCTCCTTTAGTTTTCATGCCTTCAGTTTGTGGTCTGAACATGTGGAAGGAGGTGTAACCCAGTATGGCTGGGATGCTTTCCACAGCTTTGAACCAGGTCTCTGTGACTGTACAAATGTCTGCATCTTCTAAGGTGAGGACTGCTTTGAGTGAGTGCAGTTTCATGTTAATACTCCTAGCATTTAGCAGCATAACATTGAGGTTGTTTTTAGACGGAGTTTTTACTTCAGGAATTTTTCCTTGAGACACTGCTTAAAAAAAGGCATTATGGGAGTGGCAAGAGCCTTAGCCAGTAGCCAAAATCCCAGGTGTGACAGATGAAGACCATCTCTGGCAAAGCATCGAGGTCAGTCAATCATATCATCCCAGGCTGACAGTTACTGGATCCCCTTAGAATGACACCAGAAACTAAGCCAATTATTGAAGTCAATCATTTTCTGTTTGTATTGAGGCATCATTCTAGGTGAAGATAAAATGCTGCTTAAGGCTAGGGACATACCTGCCTGAGACACATAATCTGAGAAGTCAGTCATGTCTGTCTTCATATAGTCCAGAAAGGTATGTCTCAAGTCATTCACACCATCATGGACTATGACAGAGTCATAACAGTACCTGTTGTTGACAGACTTGAGTGCATGTGTGATATGGCATATCCTGGCACCTGACAGAGAACTGACCATGACCTTTTCATTATCCAGCCTGGTGAGAGGGCCATCTGTGTGTCTCAAGATAGAATCATCTATGACTAATATGTTTGGATTTGTGTTTTGCCTTAACTCATTCACTCCGGAGCAGCACAGGAAATGCTGACTGCTTACTTCCACCATAGGAACAACAATGCAGCCTGAGCTCTTTTTCAGATAATCCATTTGTAATACCATATAGAAAACAAATGTTCATAACTCCTTAACCATAAGAGCTAGATTAAAAATATAAATGTGAAAGTTGTTCAATAGACACTGATCTTTCCAGTGGTGTAAATGTTGATAGTGTGTATCTAAATCATTATTAAATATTTGCTAAAGAATGATGATTTTATGCATATTTGTTACCTTTCTGGTAAAATAAATCACAATATATTGGTGAACATACCATGTAGATCCATACAGTTTGTAATTAATTTGTTTGTATGAATGTCAGCTTTAAAATGATACAGTAACCATTACTGTGTGATGCTCCTTTACTGAAAAATTCAGAGAAATATGATTACTATATTTGTCATAATCTGCTAATTAAACAAAGTATAATAGCTCATCACCCATAACAGACAAAGGCTACATACCAGTGTACAAGTTGCATAGCTTAATGCCAGCTTCAAAATGAGGTATTACTTAGCATGTTAACATGTTCCCTGACAAAGTTATTTACCAAAATATGAAAAATATCATAATTCTCATAACCTAAGTCCTAAACAAACTGGGATATCTGTACATGTTCATAGGTTCATTGGTTCATAGGTTCATACTAGGCTATCTGCCCTAGGGCATTTATAAGCCTAGCCAGAATGTGTTTGGCTTTCGCCACCCATTTTAAATTTATTTTGCTATGCCCTTTTTCGAGGTTAGTATACTGTGCCTCTGTCTAACAGTGACACAGAAGTGATACCCGGGGTAAACCTACGATCTCCCATCCACTCATCAAGACTCCTCTTGAAGAGAGTCAATGAGGGACTCTGCCTAACCTGGACTGGGATTTTATTCCAGAGTGAAGGGAGCCTCTGGGTTATGAATCTGTCCCTCCAGCATGTCCTATTTATTTCAGTGCTGAGGTTCAAGTCTCTCGAGCGTAGCTCGATGGGATTTGGATTTTCTGAGGTGCAGCATGTCCATTAATTCCGGGTTGGACATGGCTTTATACGTCAGGCACAGATCGCCTCTGAACAGGCGGTATGTCACTGAGTAGAGCTGGAGTTTCTTTAACCGGGCAGCATATGGCATCTGTTTGAGCCCTTTGATCCTCTTGGTGAGGTACTTTTGGGGTCTTTCCAGTTGCTGCAGGTGTCTGGTAAGGTACATCCCAAAAGGGGCATTGTACTCAATTATGGGCCTGATGAGGGATGAGTAAAGAGGCACGATGACCTCCCCTGATCTAGATGTGAATCCCTTCATGATTAGGTGGGCTATATAAAATGTTTTTCTAACCACTTTGGCCACGTGGTTGTCAAATGAGAGATTGCTATCAACTTGGGTCCCGAGGTCCCTAATTACTTCTACTGTACTTAATGGATTACCACCTATGTGGTAATTTGTGGGCACTTTGTTTTTGCCAAAGGGGATGACTATACACTTTTTGGCATTTAGCTTGAGGCTCTGGCACCAGTTGTCTGTTTCTATGAGGCCCTTTTGGAGGATGCTTGTGTCGGCTGGAGAGTCGATTATGGTGCCCAGTTTGCAGTCACCTCCGAGAAATGTATACCGAACAAGAGAGGTCCCAGGACTGAGCCTTGTGGGACACCACTTGTAACTGGTTTGGAGTCTGACATGGCTCCAGCAATTCTAACCATGTGGGTTCTAGTGACATAGGGATTTATATTTAAGCTGGTGAGCTTATCTATAATGCTCGAGTGGGGTATTGTATCGAAGGCTTTTGCGAGGTCCAGGTAGGCTGTGTGGACAACCTTCCCCTCGTCAATGGCCTTGGTGACTGTTTCAAAGAAATCAACCAGGTTTAAGAGGCAGGATCTGCCCTTAACAAAGCCGATCTGGGTAGGATCCAGTGTTTGTAGGTCCCCAATATCTTTATTTATGAGGTCCATGATGATCCTTTCCATAGCTTTGCAGACCAAGCTAGTCAGGCTTATGGGGCGATAGTTTCCAGGATCCATTGAGGCACCACCTTTATGGAGAGGGACCACTGTTGCGGTACGCCACTTTTTGGGCACATATCCTGTAGTAAGGCTGAGATTGAACAGTAGTTTTATGTTTGGGTTTAGCTCTTCTTGGAGTTCATGTAGGACGCAGCCCAGGACACCATCTGGTCCCATTGATGCTGTGTTTTTTGCTTTGGAGAGGGCGGCTCTTACCTGAGCATCTGAGATGTCAGGGGGGTAGCACTCTTCTGGGATAGATATTTGCCCTTTTGGTGGGGAGGGGGGAGAAGTTTGCGCTGAACCTGTCAGCTAGGATGTTGGCAATGTCTGTGGGTTTGGTGTATTTTTTGTCATTTTGGACTAATTCTGAGCATATCTGGGAATTACCACCCAGGTTCCTAACATAACTAAAGAAAGCCTTGTGATTATCCTTAGTGTCCTGTGCAATTTTTCTCTCGAAGCTGGCCTTAGACAATTTTATGTGTGCCCGTAGTTTTTTGCTAATACTGATCAGTGATGCCTTCCCTTTTTGGGATTTTGCTCTATCATTTAGTAGCTTCCTCCTTCTATTGTATAGTTTGTTTATGGCTGGGGTCCACCAGACAGGACGTCTGCCTTTGGAGGATTGGGTCTTGGTTTTATTTGGGATTGCATGATCCATGCATTCTTGAAGGTGTTCATAGAATGCGTTTATAAAGATTCTGCGGTCTGGGCTGTATCTTCCACAGGCCCGGGGCTTTGAAGGATTCCACCTCAGTTTTGAGGAGTGTGAAATTTGCTTTAGAGAAGTTTTTCACTGTGGTTTTCTGGGCAGGGGGTGGGGTCGAGATGTGAATATCCAGTGAGATTAGTTTATGGTCTGATCTTACCAGTGAGGGATACACTTCTGGTCTGGAGCATAGAGTCCCCATGTTGGTGATGATCAGGTCCAGTATGTTTTCCCCTCTTGTGGGAGTGGTAACAAGTTGTTCCATAGCATTTGAGTTTATAAATTCTAGGAACCTTTGGGCTAGGGTGTTGGAGCTAGAGTAATGCTCCCAGTCTATGTTTGTGTACAGCATACAGACACAGTTCTTTTACCATGTTGTACCTACTAATATTGTCTTACAAATGAAGTATTACTTAGCATGTTGACATGTTCCCTGACAGTTATTTACCAAAATATGAAAAAAATACCATAATTCTCATAATCAAAGTCCTGAACAAACTGATTTCTGTACATATGTACAGCATACAGACACTGTTCTTTTACCATCTTGTAAATACTAATATTGTCTTCAAAATGAGGTACCACTTAGCACGTTGACGTGTTCCCTGACAAAGTTATTTACCAAAATATGAAAAAATATCATAATTCTCATAAACAAAGTCTTAAACAAACTGATTTCTGTGCATGTGTACAGCATACAGATAGTTCTTTTGCTATCTTAAAATGAGGTTTTACTCAGCATGTTGATAAGTTCCCTAGCAGACTTATACAACAAAATATGAAAAATATCAGTGGCACTCGAAGGCATCTGGAGTGTCCTTTACCTGTGCTTGCAATGTGATAACATGTTTTAGTAATGTGAATAACAGAGGCAGCTACTGATGGTTTTATCTGGCAAGTGATAATAACTCAGTGTCATACTGTAACTGCACATATTGTAAATTAATAATGTGATAATGAATTGCATTTAATTACTGCAAGAATCTGCATGCTCAGACAAAGGTGCTAATTGCTGCACATAACCTGTTGAGCAGACATCCATTACATTGGTGCAGGTGTAATATAAGACTGAGTCATTACCATCTCTCAGGAAAAGACCAGAGTAATTTAGTAAAAGTTGTATAACAATTACATATTATTGAGCCCTTTTTGTCACCTAAATTCTACACATGACTGCCAGCCAGAAATATTGTCCAAAATATATGCTTGGTCCTTGCCAGAATTAGAGTATAAGCAATAAAATGTATCTCATTGAGCCATCCACTGATTAAAATCAGACACAAAAGCAAGGTCACAAATATCTAAACTATCTGGTTGATCCTTATCTCACTGAACCATCCCTCTGATTAGAATCAAACACATAATTAACAAAGGCAGAAATATTGTCCAAAATATTGTCCAAAATATCTGGTTGATCAATCCTACAATTGGTGTAAAATCAGTAATAACATATCTCACTAAGCCCTTCCTCTCACCCATAATATATTTATTATTTATTTTATTTCCAGTCTGATGACCGGAGAGGTCCACTGGGCTCAAGGAGCCCGTTTTCAGTGGAGGCCCGGGGAGAAAAGCTCCACATTACATACAAGTAAATCAAACATATAATTATATAAAAACAAATGTAGAAATATATAATGAGATGTAGCAAATTAGAAATGCAAAAAAAAAAAAAAAAAAAAACACTCCATGACATACATACATTGTTGATTAGAGAGCCATTTGCACAGCATATAGTTGAATTGAGGCAGCAGAAATAGTATGAACAAAATGCCAAATACTATCAAATTGAAACTCTTATGTTAGTAGTTGCAAAGACTGAATATTTGAAAGATAGTAGTAAGTAGTGTTTGTAAAATATGTGGGAAATAAAAGTGGAGAGTAGAAAGTGTACTATGTATACATTCAAGATTGTGGTGAATGAAGAGAGAGGCAGCTGAGCAGGAGAGAAGGAGGCAGTAATTTACTAGAAATAGATTCTGGTGTAGGCAGAGAAAGGGAGATGTACAGTGGAGAGATAGGCAATTATTTAGTAGCAAAAGTGGAGTATACACATGGTAGAGATGATTATATTAGTTAGCATCACCTCGTAGTATCAACCTTATATGTAGGTAAAAAAGAGATATATTCCTAGATAGGGAGAGGGAGTAGAGATAGGAAGCAATATACGTTATTTACATTATATACATTCAAGGTTTTGATGTTATATTACGTTAGATTCAGCGAGAGGCAGCTGTAGAGGAAAAACAGCATGGTGTAGGGGAATATGTACAAGTACATGTATAAGAGACAGTGGTAGGATTAGGTAGGTAGAATGCAGTTACATTTCCATTTATGAGAGGAAAAACAGCATGGTGTAGGGGAATATATACAAGTACATGTATAAGAGACAGTGGTAGGATTAGGTAGGTAGAATGCAGTTACATCTCCATTTATGAGAGAGGTAGGAATGGAGCTGGGATTTGAAGTGTTCAAAGTTTTTAGAGATTTGTAGTGAGGATGGAAGTGAGTTCCATTTTTTGGCTAAGGAAAAGGATAGGAGAAACTGGCCAGCCGGATGTTTTGGTTTGTATACAGTAAGTAGATTTTGATGAGCAGATCTTAGGGGTCTGTGAGGTGTGTAAAATGGTAGGATATTTGTTAGAGCAGGGCAAACAGTGGGTTTAAAGATTAATTTGTGGGCTGTAGTGAGTTGGAGATAGTCAAGGTGGTTAGAAAGCTCTAGCCAGTTTACCGTGTGGAGAGAGGTACAATGGTGGGAGGAGTGGTTAGATTTAGTAGCGAATTTAGAGATTTTGTTGTAACAGATTTCTAGTTTTGCAGAGATGGTGGAAGAGAGGTTGGTTAGTAGTGGAGCACCATACAGTAGTGACGATAGTAAGTAGGTAGTGGCGAGAGTTTGCCTTGTAGATGGAGAGAGAAAGTGAGAGTTTCTGTATAGCATACCAAGTTTCTGGTGGGTTTTCTTAATATTTAGTTGGACATGTATATCGAATTTCAGGTGTTCATCAATGGTAACCCCAAGAAGTTTATCAAAAGGAACAACTTCAATAGTGGAGTTTGGTATGGCTGATGATACTGAAGGATTGTTTGTTGAGAGGGAAGGCTTTAGAGGGGGAGAAAAGAAGGATTTTGGATTTATTGGCATTAAGGGAGAGATGGTTTTGAAGCATCTAGTTTTCTGTAGTTGTAAAGGTCAATTGGGTTTTTGCCTGGAGCTCGGGAAGGCTAAGAGCACTAAAGTGGAGTTGTCTGTGTATTGCACTATTTGAGTGTTTGAAATAGCAGTGTGGAAACCATTGATGAATATATTAAAGAGCATTGGTCCGACTATAGACCCCTGGGGAACTCCGGTTGGGGTTGGTAGGAAGGTTGAGGTACCAGTTTGCCATTTCACAGCCTGGGATTTGTCAGAGAGGTAACTATTGAACCATGTAATGGATTTTTGTGAGAGATTGCGGTTAGAAAGGTGATTCAGAAGATGGGTATGGGAGACAGTGTCGAATGCCTTGGATAGATCGAGAAGGACAGTGGAGACAATTTCTCCAGAGTCACAGCATGGTTGACTATATCTAAAAAAGAGAGGAGAGCAGCTATTGTACTATGGCCAGGACGGAAGCCATGTTGTGTAGGGGTGAGGAGTTGATTGTTGATGAGGTAGGGCATGAGTTGCAGGTGGATGCATTTGTCTAGGATTTTTGAAATTGGGGAAAGAATGGCTATTGGTCGGAAGTTAGATATGGTATTATTTTTGCCTCCTTTGTGGAGAGGCAAGATAAAGGTAGCGTGCCATAATTTGGGGACATAAGATTCCTGGATAGATCTGTTGATGAGAATGCTGATGGGGATGGTAATGCCATCTGCAGTGAGTTTGAGAAAGAGTGAGGGAATATGGTCAGGGGCATTGGAGCTTGGCTTAAGTTTAGTAAGAAGATTTTTAATGTAGGAGGTTGGGATGGGTTTTAGATGAAAAATGGGGGAGGATTAGGAGTGGAGGGTTGTGGAGAGGAAGGGGCAGTGGGATTGGAAGGGGGAGAGGGGATGTGGTTGGGGAAGGTCTTAGTAAGTTCAGCTATGGAGCTGGTAAAGAAGGAGTTAAAAAGGGTGGCAATGTCTGTAGTTTTATTGTTGTCAGGACAGGGACTGGATTTTGTACCAGGGTGCAAAAGAGAGTTGATGGAGTTCCAGAATTGTTTAGGATTCTTGGAGTGAGTAGCCTGTAGTTTAGTGTAGTATGATTTTTTATCATTAGTGACATACTTTTTGGTTAGATTGCGGAGTTGCTTATATTTAAGGAGGGTATCAGGGTTTTTATTTTTGTTGTAAAGTTTCCAGGTCTTGTCTCTTTGTAGCATAAGTGTTTTGGTGTCCTTTGTTAGCCAGGGAGCGGGGTTGGGTTTTATTTGTTTTGTTCTAGGTGGGGCTTGGGAGTTTAGGATGCTTAGGAAGGTAGTATTGAAGAAGTCTATGGCCTTATCTAGTGGAAGAGTTTTTAGGTTGTCCCAATTTGTTAGTTTAAGGGTTTCGGAGAATATAGTAGGGTTAAAGTTTGTAAGGTTACGAGTATGAGTGTATTGGTGTTGGTGAGGGGAGTAGTGAGTAGCTCGGTGAATGAAGGCTGGGAGATGGTCACTCATTGTGTCAGGTAGTATACCAGAGTGAGTGATCTTATTGGGGTGGGAGACTAAAATCCAGTCCAGAGTGGACCCTGGGGGGTTATTTCTGTTGGGTCTGGTAATGCTGTTTGTTAGTTGGGTGAAATTAAATAGATTGATAGAAAGGGTGAGATTATTGTTATTGATTCTATTCCAGTCAATAGTCACATCACCCAAAATATATGTCTCAAGTTTTATGTTAGTTGAGGCCCATGAGAGAATGTTTTCTAGAGTGGTGGTATTATCTCCAGGGGGGATGTAGATGGCCATCATACAAATACTTTTATAGTTATTCATTTTAAGAATTCCTATGACTAGTTCAGCATTGTTGAACTGAGGAGTGGGGTTCTGGTAAGGACAGAGGTTCAGTAGGCTGTTATAGATTAAGGCTACTCCTCCTTCTCCTTTTTTGTTTTGGCAGTCACATCTGAGTGCTTGAAAGCCAGGGGGTAAAAATTCAGAATCAGTAATGTGAGGTTTTAGCCATGTCTCTGAGACTGCTATTATATCTGGTAGAGTATGATTTAGCCAAGCATGGAAGGGTGCTAGTTTGTTTTTTACACTCTGGGCATTAATGGGAATGAGCTTGAGGTATTTGTTGTTGGTACTGTTTGAAGAGTTAGGGGGAGTGAGATTGTTGTTAGTCTTGGGTCCAGGGTTGTGGTGAATGTCTCCTGCTAGAGCAAACCAATTAGAGGTTGAATGGAGCAGGACCTTTGGTTTGCAAGTTTTGTTTGGTGAGACAGACAATTTTATTTTGGTAGTAAGAGGCTTTACTGAAATGGTTAGAAGTTTTAGTTTAAAACAGTGTAGAGGGTTAGGTTGAAGAAGAGAGGGGGATATGTTGGGAAAGTGGGAAGTGATGGGGTGGGGAAGAGGGAGAATGGAGGAGGTAGGGGGAGAAAAGGAGGGGGGTAGTTTGTAAGAGGAATAGGAGGTTGCATTGAAAACAGTTATTAGGAGGAGAATGCTTATAGTGTAGATAAGTGAAGTTTAAGGAAGTGGGGGGGAATTTTTAATAAGAGTAAATTAAATTTGGAGCAGGAAGCTGGAGTAATAGGGGAGTGTTTAGTAGGAAGGGGAGGAGTAAGGCTGAGAGTATAGGCAGCAAGGGGATAGAGATGGGGTGGTATTTATTAATTGATGAATGTTGGGAGGGGGAGGGGTAGAGAATATGATTGGCTATGGTAAAGGGGAGGAGATACAGGGTTAGAATAAAGGTAACTGTACCCATAGAGCGAACGGAGTTGGGCAGACCCAAAGGACAAACACAGCAGGATGGTGCGAGAAACAATCAGTAAAGTCAAAGTTAAGTATACGAGAAGATGAGCAGGGAAGGTAGAGGAAGGTGTTTGAAAAGAAGACTTAAGAGGCTTTAGTATAAATATGGACTGAGATATGAGAGAAGTAGAAGAGGAGAGTGAAAAACTAGGGTTTTAATTCTGTAGGTAGAAAATAACAAAAGGCATCAGAGGCAGGTAAAGTCTGCCATCTCGTGGTCAATACCAGAAATTGCACAGAGAGGAGACCGCAAAAGGCTGGAGATTAGAAATTCAGAAAGGAAGGCTTAAAGGAAATATAGCTACTAAAAGGCTAAGAAAATGTGGGTAAGGGGGGTTCAGAGTAAAAGAAGGCAGAGCAGAGGGGGTATGGCTACTTGCTATACTGGCGGGTTTACACTAGAGAGCTAGTAAGTTAGTTAACAATATCATAAGCATGTAGAGGGAGGTAGAACCTCATATGACATACTTTCTTTAGTTATCTTGGAGTTCAACACAGGGAGAAATTGTATCAGTTTCCCAGGAGGGGTGTAGGATAAGTAGGTATGGTGGGTGATGTCTGTAGGTCTTAGATGTCAAGCAGGGCACAACCAATGGCAGAGAAATTAGGTACAGCTGGAGAATACAAAAAAATAAATAAATAAACAAAAATAAAGGGAGAGGGTTGTAATAAGGAACACAAGGTGAATATCAGGAAAGAAGTAGGTTAGTCAAGAAAATGCATTTTAGCTGGTTCAAAACATAAGCTATCTACAGCATATTGATTGTCTTCATAAACTAGGCACAACACATTGTGCACAATTTGCACAAACAAAGCATCTTTCTTTGACGAGTTAAACAAGACAGCTAGATAAAGAACTTTGCAGGCATAGAAATATGAGTGTTTTTCTTAAGTTAACAGGCGTCTTAAGTTTAAATAGTAGTGTAACCTAAAAAGCAGTTGCATTTAAAACATTGTAGCTGGTAATCAGCATCAGGTCGATCCTAGGCACAACAGTATGCACGCTTTTTCATTCACAATTGCTGGAGACTGCGTAGCAACAAGAACAACATAAAATACTATTGCAGCTAGGGAGAGCTAGTAGAAATAGCAAAAACGCGTGGGCAAATCTACATCCACAGCGTGGATAGTTTACAAGATAAATAAGGCTAATATGTAATTGCTGTTAGCAAGATAAGTAGCCTGGTGTTTTAGAGAGGTTATCTGCTACATAAGGGTTCGTGTCACGCTACTGTAGTTTACAAACGCGTGAGCGAACCTAAATCTTCAGCGTGGATGGATAACAAGATCAATAAAATTAATATGTAGTTTATGTTAGCAAAATAAAGGAGCCTGGCATCTTCCAGAGGTTATCTGCTACATATGGGTTCATGTCACGCTACTGCAGTTTACAAACGAATGAGCGGACCTAAATCCTCAGTGAGGATGGTTTACAAGATAAGTAAAGCTACTACTTATTTGCGGTTGGCAAATAAGGAGCCTGGCCCAATTACTGAACAGATAAGTGTATTTACAGGCTAAATGTGTGGTTAGGCAAAAACAGATCCCCATTGACTATGAGCAGACAATGTGAGCAAAATACATGTGCCAAGGATATCAGTTAGACTACAGAGAGAAGAGTACTATTGCAGGATTAGCATGCAATGCCAACACTAGGTATTTGGTGGCACAGATTAAGTTTCTAGTGTTTGTTGGTTTTCTGCAGACGAGTGAGAAGCGACATAAAGGACATATGAAGCAGAAACAAGCAAGCCGATGGACTAAGAAAAAGTGCAATTACAAAGGTGTGTTATAAAAAAACAACAGTAACACAGGACATTAAATGTTGGTATTAGACATTAAACATTAGAACTACAGAGATAACGCCATAAGAAAAATGAAGCAACAGTAACGCAAAAATAAAACATAAAACATTGGTGCTACAGTGATAAATTAAAACACCATTTGTAAAATGAAGCAACAGTAACAGAAAACATAAAACATTAGTGATGCAGAGCGGAAATAAGCACCATTTATAACACGAAAGCACACTTATAATATCAATAGGAGATTAAGGCCAGGGACGCTCAGCAGCCATACGCAGAGGAGGGGATTTAAAGATGGCACCTCCAGAAACTGGTTCCTTATGATAGGTTTAGGGCAGATGTAGTAAGGTAGGGGGAAGGAGTAAGTGGAGATGGCAGATGTTAACCGGAGGAAAGAGCAGAGAGGAAGTAGAGGTTTAGGACAGATTTTTATAAAACGTAACTGTAGAACGTGTGCATGCATAATATATGTGTGTGTGTGGGTACATATATATATATAAAGAAACATTCTTGTCTCTAACATTAATAGCACTACTAGGAAATGCTTACTATACCAAATGAAACATCTCCTACAGGTACTGCCAACATTCACTTTACAACATTGGCATTTTCCATAGAGTGATCATCATAACTTCATATTTGGTGGAATATTCCTAACAGGACTGTCTCAATGAAACACAATCCAATGTATAACACAAAAAAACTTATCTTGAAGAGATCCATTTCTTTTAAAATTGCCAAGCATTTGTGGTAGCCAGGAGTTTCAAGACATTTGGTTTAAAACACAGATTCAGTAGTACAATTACAATCCCATGCTGAACTAAATGCCAAATCCAACAGATGTTATGCCAAGCTTGGGTTATTAAAACTTTGAGAAACAATCAGCAGCATAATAGAAAAACAGTGTGTCTAATCCCAGGACAGCTCAAACAAACACATCTCTCAACTTCTTTCATTCAAGAATGCTGCCATAATTTGCACCTTATCACAAGCAGGCTGAGCCAGACATACCAATGCCTTATAAACGTATGCCTTAGCAATAAACAACTGTGTGTTCACTCATCTGGATCTAACGCAGGCGGATTCTCAGTGCACTGGCACTTTACAGTATTACCCGGGATGCCTCATCGTAAAAAACATAATTTCAAGGTGGAGGTCCTCACATTTCTGGCTTTAATGTTTGGGTGTCGCAGCATCTAATCTTGGAGTGGTGAGTTAGGCAGTAGAGATACAATGGGTATGTTTGAATACTTGCCTGCATTTGTTACGTGGATCTCAGTATGGAGAGATTACTTGATAAAATGCCTCACTGGGTGGTATTGTTGAAATGTTATTTATTGAAAAGGCAAACAGTTTAACAGTATTTTTTGAATGCTGACCTATGGTATGGATCATGGCAGTGTTGACCTATGGTACAGGTACAATTCTGTAGCACTGAGAATGACAGGACTAGTAATGGATTGCTGCCATTCTTATAGCTATTGATATTTATTTTAAAAATATTGCTATAATATTAGCGATCGGGCTTTACAGTATGATTATGTTTAGTGAAATTAATACGGCTCCATTTGTTTTACTTATGACATTTACATTTGAGTGTTCCATGAATACATGCTGTAACTTTATATTCTGGACCATGTGATTTCATACTTCAATCCTACTGGTCACACAGCAAAGAAGGAAGTTTTGATACAATGCAAGGGGTCCTAGCGATTACTAAATAAGGAATAAGTGTTTTCATTTGTAAGTGAATTTTTGGAAAACTTATTCTTTAAATACAGATTGACAGATGAAGAGATATGGTAAGATATGTTTTACTAGCTTTTTTTTTTTTGATGACTTTGGGTATAGTGCATAGATGCGCACTATCAAGTAATCCAATATGAATATCTATAAGTGATTAATACAGCTGCACATGCTGATGTTTCATTAATAAGTATGTTTTTGGAATTGCTTGCAATTTGAGGTGTTTTTAAATGTGTTTTTAGAAAAGGTTTATAGCCTTAAACAAACATGAACAGTAAAAATAACTGCTGCCACGGGATCACTCGCTGTCACTCCTCAGTCACACAACCTGCTCACCTAGTTTAGAAAATTAGCCGATTTTCTCAAAAATTTAAAAAGTAACTATATTGCAACTCTACACTGAAAAATAAGTTAAGAAGATAACTGACAAAGTTCAGGTACTTTTTCAACTTATTTTAACAGTGGAGCTAAAACACAAGTATAAAGTTACCTGCGCCTGTGGAAGACACTCGGGTGTAACACTATACAATTCCTAGCACCTCAGAGAGCACTCGGCTGTAACTGCAGATGTGCCATGCAATGGTACTCGGGGTTTATGAGTTAAGGGCTTGACAGGTGAGACACTGGTGCATGAACTATTATGTGTATTGTGTTCTGCAGAGGAAGTATTGTGTAGTGTGCTTGTGTTTGTGTTTGGGAGGTCTCCTGTGTTTAGGTATGTTTCTGGTGAGGCCCTCCGCATATGTAGTTATATGTGATGTGGGTTTGGGTGGAGTAGGCTGTGACATGTGCATGCTGACAACCCGCTCATTGTCATATGTACCAACTGGTGTGTGAGAGAGCATGGATTCAAGGTTCTTAATATAATTGCATCTCTCACATGTTGAGTTTGTGTGGATTAGGAGTAGAGTGTTGTTGGTGAACATGAGGTAGTTGCTACACTGCCTCAGGATGCCCATGTTGAAAAAGCTGGCTGGAGAAACTGGGAAATTGTCTATCCATAGTGTTAGGTAAATTTATATGGTCAGGAAAAGAGGTCACACTTAGGAATGGCTAGTGGGTGAGACATGTGTTGGTTCCTCTGAGGCTAGGCTTAGTGTTTTGTCTGACAGGAGAGCAGGCTGTGAAAACCTCTGGAGGACCACAAGCAAAGTGCTAAGGCAAAATTTGACAAGCAAAGTGTTTGCATCTGTAACCACCATTACACAGCAGTGCACAATGGTTCACTACATACAAACACATGCAAACTTGGGGCTTAAATAAAACAAGAAATAACCCTTTTAACTCAAACTAGCCAATAAGGATGCTCTCACTGAGTTGTAGTCCAATCACCCTCGATTAGATGGGATCCAGACAGCACTTTCTTCCCACAAGGATACAGAAGGACCTTCTCCAACAAAGATGGCTTGAATTTGATGCTCAGAAATCACAAAACAGACCCAGAAACAGCAAACCTGGAACTGAGCTATGCTACAGCTGAACTAGTACAGTATACAGTAAAATGTGGTAAATAAAAACAGTTCAGACAATTCAAATAGACAGTAGAATGCAAATACAAATTAAAAGTGCAATATAACAGCAAACTTAATTAGTTGGAAGCAACGGATGCCTCAGATCTTTTAGTATCTCAGTCAAGATCTGGTTTTAGTACTCAAATGATACCAAACAGTCCAGATTCAGCAAGTCTGAATCGGGCCTATGCTATAAAATGCAGAAGTACTAGAAATTCAAAGTGCATAAAATTACAGTCACAACAGCAAAAAATAGTTTAAATAAAGCAGCAATTCCCCAGCAGTACCCAGCTTAGAAGGGTGAAGGCCACACTCTCCCACCACAAGAGTCTAGACCCACAACCCTTCCTAATGCAAAATGACTGGTTTTAGAGCCCAAGTGCTTAGAGAGGGATGCTAACCTTTTTTTACTTGGGTTTATACCCTTAGATATTATTTACATGAAATACAAATATTTTCTGACAACTGTTGCTACGTAGTAATCAAATGAGAGAGAAATACTAACCCAAGTTGCCACATCCCTAACACATTATCACTGAGACAATTGTTTACTATCTTCAATTATACAATAATGACTTGTTGCCATTCAAAAACAAGCATACTGACTGGACAGCCAAACTAGCAAGCCCATTGTAAATTGAGCATATACCAACAGAAAAAAGTTCAGCCGTTGAAGTACGATTCAGTGGCCAGACTTTTCTATTGGTATATGCTGAAGGACAGATCAAAATACAAGAAAAATCAGGTACATTCTGCTAAACCTAAAGAATCAGAAACATACCTTATTTGTGTTGTATTTCTGCACTGTCCCATATAAAATCTTGGCTGTCATACCTCTCAAATGTCCATATTTATGCCTTATACATTTGGTCTGTTCCTCATAAAAATTGTAGTTTTCAGGCAAGCCACTGGGGTTGGAAGCTATTAAATACTGACAGACATTTCAGAGCCGGGTTTCATATCCATCCAAAAATACACTCTAATCCACAATTACTTATTCTAGCAAATTTGTAAGTTTGTAAGAGCAATATTTAAAATATGTCCCCATTTCAGGACCTTTGTCCCTCCATTATGTTGGGTTTTGTTCACATTTCTTGCATTAACAGTGTGTTGGCAAAAAAAAAAACAAACAGCAACAGAGATTCTCCTTTCTCCATTAATTCTCCTGCACTGCATTGATATATTGTGCAAGCGTGGGAACACAAGTCCCATAGACCTGCACAATACATCAGCAAACAAGGAAGAATGCAGAGGAATGCTACAGCGAGATTATACAAAAACATTTAAGAAAGTTAAGCAATTTCTTTCATAAATAATGTCATGGTATAATAGCAATACTCACTCCTGGATGTGCAGTACAGCTGGCTTCATTTCATCACTCAGGCTTCGCCCTCATGATCAAATCATGCCAACCATGGGTAAATCCTGCAACATCCATACCCAGTCATGGGTTATTGCTAAAAATGTTACACCTTTTCATGTTTAGTTTTATCATTTGTTCCATATACCACTTCTTTAGGAATCACCGGGTATGAGGGAAATTTGACAATAATGTGTAGTTTACAGTCATATGTGACTAGTTCTGCACAGGGCTCTCGGTAACAACGTCAGCACCTTTGTGACAACACTCTGTAATAAGACCCTGTACAAAACTAGTATTATATTATGATGTCTTAGTCACTTTGTGGCAATAACAACAAAACTATGTGCTGAACTAGTACTGCATTATGATGTCAGTCATTCTGTCACAACACTCTCAGAATGAAGCCCCGTGCAGAACTCATCATCATCAACCCCCTTTTTCTCCACTTCTGTCATGGGATCAGAGATCATGTCAACTGCTACCACATCTCTCGAATAATTGCCATTCTCCTACCTTCTTTGACGGTCATGCCTGACTGTCCCAGGTCTTCTGTCACACAATTCATCCACCTCTTTACTGGGCATTCTCATTTCCTCTTGCCTTCTTCCTGTTTCTCCAAAGTCTTCTTCACCAAATCATTTTCTGCTTTCCTGCACATGTCCAAAACCCTCATAATCTGTTCTCTATGGTCTTCTCTGCAAAAAGAGCTACTTTGGCTTCTGCTCTGATATCATCATTTATTCATCTGTCCCATAGTGTGCATCCTACCATCAGCCTTAGGCACTTCATTTCCATCAACTCTAGTTTCCTCAACTGCTCTGCCTTTACTACCCAGATTTCTGTACCTTACAGAAGCACTGGATGTACCATTATTTTTACACCTTATGTTTCAGCTTCTCTGGCATTCTTTGGTCACACATTACCCTGACACTGTGCCAATTGACTGCAGCCTCTCCGATTACAGCTTTTACCTCCACAATCAGACTTCCCTTCTCCTCAGCCAGCCCTCTCACATACTTGAATATGTTAAGCTGTTCCACTATTTTCCCTTCTTTCTCAGTTCTTAGCATCTTTGATTTTCCCATCTGTTGCCATGGCAACAATCTTGTTTGTACTCACTTTCATCCCATGTGCCTTCAATTTTGCATTATATTTCCCAGTACCGTAGATAGGATTGGGTGAGAGGCGCAACTGCCCTGGGCATAAAGTGTTAGCAGGTGCAATCAGTGAATCCTAATCGATCTTTTATGCAATATCGGCTGTAGCAGCACTCCATGTGAGGTCTAAATTGTAGAAACTGCTCCCACATGTGGTACAAACATACCAAGAGCCAAAAATATTAAACATTGGGTGGGAGGATGGCATAATAACAGACACAAGACACAGGGTTTGATTCTCACATGGGATAATTGGCTAGACTTAAAATGGCCCACAAGGGCAGTGAGCCTAACACTAATTTATGAACTTATGAACCTATGCATCATAGCATGCAGAGCTTGCTATAATTTAAAAGTTTTTTTTTTTTAACTAAAACCTGAGTACTGTAGTGCTCTATGCAGGTAATATGTAGTTTGCCACAGTTTAAATAGAAGAATTAAAAAAAAAACTAAAATATAAGCACTATAGTGCTCTGTGCAGGCAGGGTATAAACTGTAGCAAGTGTTTGTTTCATTTGTAGCAAGCAGTTTGCTACAGTTTAAAAATAATTTTTTTTAACTAAAACATGAGCGCATATGGTGTCCACGCAGACAGGTATGTGTTTAAAAGAAGAAACGCTTGATGTTTTTAATAAAATATGTTAAAGGAGGGTTGCGACAGGGCACAGAAACAGGACCTGAATCGTTGGGGCAGGAGAGAGTGGGGACATCATGCATCTGGCCATCTGGTTGGTGTGCCAGTAGAAGAAACGCCCATTTTTTTGGGAGGGTATAGATCTAAGTGTAATAAGCAGATCACTTATGGCTTATTGTAGTGAAGTGCCCAGGGCACTAGTTGAACCACCTACACGTGTGTCATTCCCTATAATCTGCTGAAGTTCTTGTTCAGGCTAAAGTGCCTATAGTGCCACATGATCTTCATAGTCTTCATATGGCAATCTGTCCCTGTGGCCTGTTTGCTAAAATTATCCATTAACATATGAATAGCAGTGGGCTCAGAGCTGAATCCTAATGCACAGCACAGCTGCTCCCATTGTGAATCCAAACTGTTGATGTACAAGGAATCTGGTCCTTGTAAATAGACTGCAATAACTCTAATGATGTTTCCAGGACAGTGAACCATTGCAGAAGTACTCAAATCAGCTGGTTAGAAACCTTGTTATATGTTTTCTCCAAGTCTAGGAATGCCAAATAGGAATATTTTGCTAATCTCCAGTTTCCTCTCCACTATCCATTTCACTGCAAACATTAAATCAGCTGTGTCGCATCCTGATCTGAATCTGAACTCCCTTATGCATATTCATATCGGTCGCCTCCTCCAGTATGTTCATGCAGTGTGACATGTGTTTCATATGTCTGTACCCCCCACAATTGTGAATTTCTTCTTTGTTCTTGTACATTGCCATTAGCATGCTTATTCTCCAGTCATATGGAAAATGTCTTTCTCGTCATACCATGATGGAGCCATTTCTCTCCTGACTCAGCAAATCACTGCAACTTCCCCAAAGCCTGCTCCTTTACCCTGACTTTATTTTCCTTAGTGATTTAGTTATTTCACCTAGAACTAAGCAACCTAGGTAGCTGCATGGAGCCTGTGTTGACAGGTGGGGTGGGCAATGTTGGCTGGGGGGGGCAATAAAAATAAAGTCTTCCATAAATAAAACAAAGTCAGAAGACATCTGTAAAAACAGGAGGGCTTTAGACCTCACAGGAGACAAGCAAGCCCCAGAAACCTTAGCATTATGAGGGCAGCAAGCCCCAGAAACTTCAGCAATAAGACAAATCCCCTAATGTAAATTACAGGAAAATGTAGAATATCCAAGATAAAGCCCTTAACCATTATGCCACCTCAAATAAACAGAGATGCCTACGAAATGAGCAGAGCATGTTAAAGATGCTACTAATAAACAACAGCTGAAACAGTGACTGCAGCAATACATGAACAGGTGTGTGTGTGTGTGTGTGTGTGTGTGTGTGTGTGTGTGTGTGTGTGTGTGTGTGTGTGTGTGTGTGTGCGTGCATAATGTCCCAGTTAGAGGGCTGTTTAAAGTGACTTTGCTCAGAGTCAAACCCCAACCTTGATCATTAGGAAGCAAGTACCTTAAAACTCCACACCAACTGCCAGATCTCCTTTAGAGTTTTTTTTAAATCACTGAGGATTACAGTCTGTCAATGTCAGTCATAGAGTTTAATAGCTGTGCTATTCAGTGTCAGGGGTGCAAAAAAGCAGCATACATTATTTTGGTGCAGAAGGTTGTGAGTTCTCTTCCCACATCAGATAGATTGCTTCCTGATATGACTGTGCAGCATAAGGAAGGAGAGGTGCTGCACTCCTGAATGTGTCCTCTTTTGGATAAGATGCCTTGTAACTATGAACCTGTTGTCAGTTTGCCAGCCATTCCCTATTGCTTATCACCATCACACCAATTATTATTATACATTTTTTTATTTAATACAGACAATTTATTCTTCAAGGGCAGCAGGCACTGAATTTGTAGATGAAGCACTGAAATGCAAAGTTGTTTGCCAGCAGCAACCTTTTATTAGTTAGAAATCTTTTTAATGTGGAATTATTCAAATGACTTTGCTTTAGCAGGCAGTGTGCATACTTGGCTGTTATTGGTGCATTATAATGACAGCTGTTTGAGTGGCCTTTTACACTGAAATATTCTGAAATGGGTAGCCTTGCCATTATTGGCTCATATGTTTTATTTCACTGCTTACTGGTAAAATGTTCAAAGCTGCACATTTAAAACTCACACTAACAAGTGCTGCATTAAACAAATTATATAACGTGATTCAATCCATAACGCAAATCAAAGAACACCTACATTTATGCATAACCATAAAACTGCATGCAGGGGCCCATGGTTTGAAAATAGCCCAGGGGTATATTTAATCTGCCACTGGCCAGATGCATTTTCTTTCAATGTGGGTTTCAATGTAGTTTCAATGAATGTGAGCTTCAAGGGTAGAGAAGTTTACTGTTGCTCATGCTAAGTCTGTTTACATTGTGAGACTGTATTGTTTTGTTTAGCAAATGGCTATCAGTGTCTGTGCCGCAAAATCTGAAATAAAAGTTTTAACTAAATCCAAATATCTGTGATCATTGCAGAAATGAAGAAGAAAATGGTCTGTGCACTGATGAGTTTGAACAGGGTTTATGGTAACTGGGGAGAGCGAGAGTCAAGTAATGGGACACTGACATGGCTGTTGGGCAGGGATGCTGGGGGGGCTGAGCCATTACCCTGACAAGGGCCCCATTTGATTGTGCTTTGCTAGAGATGGCCTGCATCTGTCTCCCTTGGGGTTCAGGCTCCTGGCAAAGGTGCTTGCCTCCCTCATAGTGCATTTTTAGGCAATGCCATGAGGTCAAAACTACCAACGTGAAAATGTTATCAAAACGTAAATTAAAGGTCATGCTGCTAAATGCTAGGAGTCTAAACATGAAACTGCACTCATTGCAAGCATTCTTAACCCTGGAATAAGTTGACATTTGTGCAGTCACAGAAACCTGGTTCAAAGCTGCAGAGAGCACCCCAGCCATACCAGGTTACTCATCCTATCATTCATTCAGACCCCAAGCCGTGGGCAGCAAAACAAAAGGAGGTGGAGTTGCAATATATATAAAAGACATACACACCTCTAGGCGGGTCAAACAGTATGATGCACAGGAAATACTCTAGGTGCAGTTAAAATTGATAAGACCCTATTCAAATCATAGCTAGCTACAGGCCTCCAACTCTGACTCAAGATGCCCACTCCACCTATCTGGACCTCTTCGAATCTGTCAAGATTCAACCCTTTACCTTGATCCTGGGCGACTTTAACTATCCAGCCATAGACTAGAAGAAATACTCATGCCAAAACACAAATGCCCAGAGATTCCTTGATTTTGTCAATGTAAATGCCTTGGACCAGTTTAAAGGTTCATAGGTAGGTACTAGGCTATCGGCCCTAGGGCCTATACAAGCCTAGCTATAACAATTCCCTGGCTATTTCTTCCCACAAATATTTACTTTCCTGGACTCCTATCTAGCAGAGCTACTGATTGATCCCTGCAGTGAATTTCCTATCTCCCATCCAATCATCAAGGTTCCTGTTGAAGAGGTTAATTGAGACGGTCAGCCTGACATGAATGGGCAGACTACTCCAAAGCATGGGGAGTCTCTGGGTCAGGAACCTATCCCTCCAGCATGTTCTATTCATCGTGATGACATGGTTAAGATCCCTGGAGCGTGTGGCTCAGAGGGATTGGGATTTCTTTAAGTGTAGCATTTCCAACAACTCTGGGTTTGACATGGCCTTGAATGTTAGGCAGAGATCGCCTCTGATTAGGTGATATGTGACAGAGTATAGCTGGAGTTTCTTTAGACAGTCAGCATAATATCTGCTTTAGGCCTGTGATTCTTTTTGTAAAGTATTTATGCGGTCTTTCTAGTTGTTGCAGATGTCTTGTGAGGTACATACCAAATGGGACATTGTATTCTATAATGGGTCTAATGAGGGATGAGTACAGAGGGACAATGACCTCCTTTTTTCTGGATGAAAAGCCCTCAGTGATGAGGTGTGCCACACAGAAGGATTTTATAACTGTTGTGGCTATATGGTTATCAAAGGTGAGACTAATGTCCACTTGTGTCCCTAGGTCTCTTATCACACTTTCGATGTTTAGTGTACTGTCACCTGTGTGGTAGTTCACAGGTGCGTGGTTTTTCCCAAAGGGGGCAACTATACATTTTTTGGCATTTAGCTTGAGCCCATGGCTCTGGCACCAGGCATCTGTTTCAGTAAGGGCCTTTTGTAGTATATCCACATCATTTGTGGATTCAATAATGGCTCCCAGCTTGCAGTCATCTGCGAACTTTGTAAGCCAGAGTCCCTTAGTGTTGGTCTGTACTTCAGAGAAGTAGATGCCAACACTAAGGGGCTCTGGCTTAGTGTTGGCATCTACTTCTCTGAAGTACAGGCCAACACTAAGGGACTCTGGCTTAGTGCTGGCCTGTACTTCAGAGAAGTAGATGCCAAACTAGAGTGATCCCAGGACAGAACCCTGCGGTACACCACTTGTCACTTGTCTGGAGCTAAATTTGGAGTCGGCTACTTTTACAGTATTCTGTCAGTAAGCCAGTTTGCAACCCATTGAGTGATGTAGGGATTAATGCCCAGCTTAGTAAGTTTATCTATGAGTCCAGAGTGGGGGATAGTGTCAAAAGCCTTGGTGAGGTCCAAGTAGGCTGTGTGAGCCACCTAACCCTCGTCCATGGCTCTGGAGACTGATTTGCAGAAGTCGATCAGGTTCAGGAGGCAAGATCGGCCTTTCACAAACCCAGACTGGGTGGGGTCCAGTGTTTGAAGGTTGCCGATGTCTTTGTTTATAAGTTCCATGATAATACGTTCCATGGCCTTGCAGATCAGGCTAGTCAGACTGATGGGACGGTAGCTCCCAGGATCCAAAGTGGATCCCCCCTTGTGGAGTGGGATGACTGTAGCTGTGAGCCACTCTGTGGGCACGAAGCCTGAGGTGAGGCTATGATTAAACATGATACATAGGTGAGGTGCCAGTTCATTTTGTAGTTCATGCAGTACACTGCCCAGGATGTCATCTGGACCCATGGATGCTGTATTCTTGGCTTTGGAGAGTGGAGTTTTTACCTGAGTGGCCGTGATTACCAGAATTTGGCATTCTTTCAGTATTGAGATGGGCCCTTTAAGGGGTGAGAGGGAGCTGAAGTTGGCACTGAATCTATCTGCCAGGACATTGGCAATATCCTTTTGATCAGTACATCTAGTGCCATTCTGCTGTAGCTCAGAGCAGATCTGAGTATTGCTATTTAGATTCTTGACATAGCTATAGAATGCCTTGTGGCGGTCTTTGGAATCTTTGGCAATTTTGTTTTTGTAACTAGCTTTGGAAGATTTTATGAGGGATCTCAGCTTTCTACTGAGGCTGGTGAGGGAGTTTTTTGAATCCTGGGTTCCTCCTCTTTTCTGCAACAGTTTCTTCCTTCTGTCATGCAGCTTGTTTATGGAAAGGGACCATAAGACCTCAAGAGGTGAAAATATCTTGGATTTGGTATTAACCAACATGAGCAACAACTGCAGCATCTCTACAGTGTCATCATCCCTGGTAAGATCTGACCACCAAAGCAGTCACTTTTGAAGTCACCATCTCCGCTGACAACCCCCCCCCCCCCCCCCCCAGCTAGGATCAAACAAAAAAACTTCTCCAAAGCTGATTATAACCTACTGAGGTAAAGTATAAACAGGTTCACAGCCCCATCCCCCTCCACAGAAACTGTCACATATGTCCAAACTTACACTAAAGTACATTATGAGCATTTATATAGCTGCATGGAATCAGGAATGCCAGACAGGATGAAATCATTCTCCTCAAGGAAGGGTAAACCTGTCTGGTGGACATCTACAATAAATAAACTCTATAATAAAAGGAAAACAATTGCTGTCCAGGACCAAGAAGGAGCAGGTGTCTAATTGGAAGCAATCTCTCCTTAGCCTGAACAAGCAAATAAGAGCACTAGTGAAATCCTCCAAAGCAAATGTTGAGTCCAAACTGGCCACATCTACTAAAGACAATCATACAGCCTTCATCACATATGTCCACAGCCTCAAAGGAAGCACTCGGATCTGCTCAGAAGTGGTGGTCAAGGACACCAAATACACAAACCCTGTAGATATAGCCAACCTGTTGGCAGACAGGTTCAGTGAAAACTTTACTCCTCTGTCCCCCCATCAGTAAAACAGGACATCCCCAGTACCTGCCCCCCCTCTCTTTATCTCTAGGGAGCAAGTCATCACTGCCCTCTCAAAGGCAAAAAAATACAGCCTCCATGGGACCGGATAACATCCCAGGCTGCATCCTACATGAACTCAGGCAGGAACTTGCAGCACTATTAGGCACCCTATTCAACCAAAGCCTGTGTACTGGCTTCATCCCAGCCGAGTGGAGGACAGCTACTGTCATCCCTTTGTACAAAGGTGGAGCATCCACCGATCCAGGAAATTATAGACCCATCAGCCTAACTAGCCTGATCTGCAAGGCCATGGAATGGATTATCATGGACCTCATTAACAAGGAAGGACATTGGCAACCTCCAGACACTTGATCTGACACAGTTTGGTTTTGTCAAGGGGAGTTCATGCCTGTTAAATTTGGTCTACTATTTTGAGACAGTCACCAAGGCCATAGACAAGGGGAAGACAGTGCACATTACCTACCTTGACCTGGCCAAGGCGTTCGATACTACTCCCCACTCAGGTATAATAGATAAACTCTCTCAACTAGGCATCAGTCCATATGTTATGAGATGGGTAGCAAACTGGCTTACTGATAGAACCCACCTAGTCAAACTAGGGGAAGCCACCTCAAGTAGTAGACCCGTAACAAGCAGTGTACCCCAGGGATCGGTTTTGGGCCCTCTGCTGTTTGGGATGTATTTCTCAGAGGTGCAGGCCAAATCTGGTGAGCTATGGCTGACCGAGTTTGTAGATGACTGCAAGCTGGGTGCTGTCATCAGTTCCCATAGTGATGTGGACATCCTCTGAGATGGTCTCACCCAGACAAATGACTGGTGCCAGAAACATGGCCGGCCTCAAACTGAATGCCAAAAAACACATCATCATCCCTTTTGGGGAGAATGACTTCCCCACAGATTATCACATTGATAATAAGGCACTAAGCACACAATCAATAGTGAGGGACTTGGGAACCCAGGTTGATATCAAACTGACTATTGACCACTGTATTGCCTCCATTGTATGGAAAGCTTTCTACATGGCCCATCTCATAAGTAAGGGTATCTCATCCAGGGACAAGGTGGTCATAACATCCTTGTATTCCTCCCTTATAAGACCGATTATTGAATACAATGCCCTTTTCGGCATGTACCTCGCAAACCATATGCAGCAGCTGGAGAGACCACAGAGATTCCTCACCCGGAGAATCCAGGGTCTCAAACATCTACTCTACACAGATAGGCTAAAAGCCCTGTCCCTCTACTCAGTCTCCTATAGATTCCTCAGAGGTGGCCTCTGTCTGGCATACAAAGCAATCTCAGACCATGCCCTGATGGGACTGCTGCATATCCGCAAGTCAAGTGCCACTCGAGTAACCCGCACGTGAGACCTCAATCTGGTCTGTGACATCCATAGAGCTTGTTGATGGGGCAGATTTTTGCCCCAGAGACTCCCCCTTTTGTGGAATAGACTCCCTCTCCAGATAACACAGAGTACTTTATTAAACCATTTTAAGCAAATCCTAGATAACTGGATGGGGAACAGAAAATACACCCCTGGGATTCCACCTATGTCCCTGCTAGACAGTAGCATAGGGTGCTGCATTGTTGGAACATGGGCAAAATTCTTGGCTAAGCTTGTAAGGGCCTCAGGACCAATAGCCTAATAACTTCCTATGATCTGGCTCTGGTGACAACTGACAATGCTGCATAAACAAAGCATGTACAGATCAAGTAGTGCATTATATCAGCCACTTTGTGGCAACATTCTGAAACAGCAAAATCCTAAGTATAACTGAAGTACTGCTTTACGATGTCAGTCACTTTGTGACAACATTCTGAGACAGCAAAACCCTAGTCACAACTAAAGTACTGCTTTATGATGTCAGTCACTTTGTGAGTACAATCTGTAGCAATAAAGCCCTATGCAAAACTAGCTGTTTGTACCATGTTATGAGAATACTCTGTAACAACAAGGCCATGTGTGGAATAAGTGCTGCATCATAATGTCTACATCACTTTATGACAATGCCCTGTAATAACAGAACCCTGGGGAGAACCAATATCATATTGTGATGTCTAAGACATGTTATGACAGAACTCTGTAACAATGAACCATGAGCAGAACTACTGCTGCATTATTATGCCTGTCACTGTCACAACACCCTTTTACAACAAAGCCCTATATGGGCAAGTGTTGGATTATGATGTCTAAGTCACTTTCTGGCAACAATCTGAAATATCAAAGCCCTGTGCAAAAGTTTTACTGTATTATGGTATCAGCCATGTAAAAATAAAGCCAAACACCCTAAACAATACTTTATTCCACAGACTAAGCCTTCTCTATTCTTGGCTATAAACTATGGGAATATCTTCTCTCCTCTATTACGTCAACACTAATTCTTCTTTTCCCAAATTTCCCTTACAACTAAAAGCTTATCTCAGGACTCAAGTTAAGTGCAGAGACCTTTTCTCTCAACATATAACCTAATAATCACAAAGCCCACCATCTCCACACCACTTCTGTCTCTTTAGCTTTTCTCTCTCTCTCATCCTATGTAACAACAAAGCATATTTACTAATGTATTGTCTTCTACAGTTAAGTCACATCAGGCTTATCTAAATATTGTATATAGTTTTGTTTGACCTTGGCTTACAATTTGTATTGCTCTTTTCATTATTGTACTATATTCTTCTTTGTACAATGTGTTGAGACTGAAATTGGTCCTTTGGGATCAATGCTCTATCGGGTTGAAAAAATAAATAAGTAGATAAATAAACAAAGTCATTTTGTGACTAAACACACTAACAACCAAGCCCCACAGTTGACGTAACACTGCATTATGATGTCAGTCACTGTCTGACAACACTCTGAAACAAATCCCTGGGCAAAATCTGTACTACATTATGATGTTTAAATCACATTGTGACAACCCTCTGAAACAGCGAAACTTTGTGCTGAAATAGTTCTGCATTAGGATGTCAGTCACTTTGCGAGAGTAGTCTGTAAACACAAAGCCCTGTGCAGACCTTGAACAGTATTATGTTGTCAGTCACTTTACAACACTCTAAAGCAACAAAGAACTGCAAGAAATGGTACTTCAGTATGATGTCAGTCACTTTGTGACAACACACTGCAAAGAAAAAGCCTTGTACAATTAATACTGCATTATGATCCCAATCGTTTTGTTGCAGTTTCTAAAATTGCAAAGCCCCAATTAGAACTGGTACTGCATCAAGGTGTCTAACTCGCTTTGAGACTAGACTGCATTACCACAAACCTTATGAAAAACTAGTTTCATAGTTTGATGTCTTAGGCACTCTGTGGCAACAGTTGTAACAAGAAAGCCCTATGCAGAACTAATAGTACATTATGACATCTCTGCCACTTTATAAAAACCACTGAAACAATATGTCCCTGAGCAAATCTGGTACTGCATTATTATGCCTAAGCCAGCACTTGAAAAAATAATGCCTTGTATAAAACTAGTACTGCATTAGGATATCAGTAAACTGGTGACAGCACAGTGTAATAACAAAGAAATGTACAGAACTAGCATTGTGTTGTGTTGTCAAAGGCAATTTGTGGCAGAATTATGTAACAGCAAAGCACTGAGCAGAGATAGTTTTGAATTATGATGTCTAAGTCACTTTGTGACAATGTGTTGAATGACAATACCCGTGCAGAACTAGTACTGTATCATAATTTCAGTCATTTTTTGTAAACAAGAAAACAAAAGCAGTCATTTTTGTGACAATACTCATACAACAAAATCCCATGTGGAATTAGTACAGCATTATGTTGTCACTCTATGAGATCACTCTATAAAAACAATGCCCTGAGCGGAGCTTGTATTGTGTTATGATCCTAAGGACATAGGGTCATAGCAAATACAAGGCAATTGAGTCACAGGACCATTTGCACCATGTCAATACCCACCATCATGCAGAAACTCCTCCTCAAGTAGGGCAAAGCATGAGGGGGCGTGGCCAAGATAAGCACCAGACAGCAGATTCCTTCAGCTCCACCTAGTTCGACCTTTATGACAGGAAATTATAATTTTTAAGTTATCCTAGGAAATTTATTTTACATTAATAGTTTCTTAAAGTCAATATCTAGGATAATATAAAAAAAATCTTTATCTAGGCAGAATTTCCTTTCAAAAATACCCTGGGAATAATTCTACTCATCAAACATTCTCAGAATGAGTTTTTCTGAAAGGCAACAATCAAGAAACTAGCTTCAGAAAGGACTTACAAACCTTGATATCAAATATGCAGGACGTAACAGCCAAATTAGATAAAATAGACTCAAAAATTGACAACTTTAAAGAAAAATCCTCCAAGCAAATGGACTTGCTACACGAAGACCTATAAAAACAAAAAAATACAAATAAATGGAATAGAGGAAGCTTTAAATGACATGGACAAGAGACTGCAGGAAGGAGAAAATAATCTAGAATTCTTTCTAAAACAAAATATTCCTGCAAAATAAACTGGATAATTTAGAGAATAGGGCTCGAAGAAATAACTTAAGAATCTTTGAACTGCCTGAGAACATAGAAGGCAATAATATGGTAAGTTTTTTTTATAATTTTGGTTACCTAAAACACTAGACTTACCAGAGGCTTTATCCTTCTGCATAGAGAGAGCCCATAGATCTCTGTCTTCCTCTAATGTAAATAAAAAAAAAATGCCTAGATAATTATAGTTAGAGTTCTTTCCTCACATGATAAAGAGATGGTACTAAAAATGGCATGGACAAAAGCCCCTATTAAAGTTAATGAAACTGTCATTAGATTTGATAATGACTATTCTTCGATGGTAATATCCAAAAGAAAAATATTTCTACCTCTAGTAAAATAATTAAACAAGGCTCAAATCAAAACTCATCTCCTGTTGCCAGCAAAACTAAAGTTTTTTTTTACCTGATGGTCTTATACTATTTAATGATCTAGACACTTCCTTGAAATACATCAAAAAGCATAAAATATTAGACAAAATAGAAGAGATGGAATGGGCAAACCCATCACTGAAAAGAATGGCATC
Source organism: Protopterus annectens (assembly GCF_019279795.1). Taxonomy (NCBI): domain Eukaryota; kingdom Metazoa; phylum Chordata; order Ceratodontiformes; family Protopteridae; genus Protopterus; species Protopterus annectens. Next base: position 618,531,223 of record NC_056732.1, on the reverse strand, counting down.
TAAAGTATCCTGGAAAACTTTGGATAAATAAAAAGAGACTGAAAAACAAATACTATCTTACACAGTCCATCAGTTTGCTTAGAAATTAATACATTCTATCTGAAAAAAGTGTAATCCATGATATTTTGCCTTAAGGCAAACAAAACAGATAGTCAGTATGGACTTTGAATATCTCTGAGTTTAACATTTGGAAAATGAAAATTGATTGAAGGTTAGTTATACCACAAATTTATTCTTTTCCCTCTTCTTTCCTCTTTTCTGACATAATTAGTCAGTAGCTACTGTGTTTCAGTTTGCATTGTTATATGCTTCTGAACATATGAACACAGTTTAAAAAAAAGAAAAAATATATATATATATTTATATATATGTTTTACATACATATATATGTATATATATATATATATATATATATATATATATATATATATATGGTTCTAGGTTATAACACCGACAGCACACAACAATCACTGACACCACATCATCGACAGCTCACAAACACGACACCACACACACTCAACACAGCATCCAACAACCAAGAAACAAAACAAATTCCCTGACCAAAAACCACACACACAACACAAGCACACCTAAATCCTAACAAACAAACACTAAACCTTACATACACAACTATCCACTACCTAACCCGAAACCCTAACCCTAAGGTCCATCACTAAAACATTCACTACTGCACCCTTACCTAACTCGGCCCTAACCCTAACTCACTTAACCCGCCCCAAAAAAAAAACATTCACTGCACCCCTTACACAACTCAGCGCCTAACCCTAACTCACTTAACCCACCCCTACCCTACAGACCACCAACATCCTTTCCCCATCTCGGTGTTCTCCGGTGTTTTCATCCGTCGATCTTCTCGTGTCGGTGATTTCTCTGTCGGTCTTCCCATCTGTCGACGTTCTAACCTAGACCCATATATATATATATATATATATATATATATATATATATATATATATATATATATATTTACAAATGTTTAATTAAATGGCAAAGCTAGCATTTGGGGTGTTTATAAGTTACAATCTGTTGAATTGTTTTGTTTAATGATATTACAAGCTTTAGTAGAATTTGGTTAAGGGTTGTATTGAATGCTTCACCATTAGTGAAAAGGCACCCTGACACGCATTTAATGTGCCTCACACACATAACAGGAGAAATGTTGTTTAAAACCAGTATTTTTAGCTTCACTTACTGTTTTCCTGCTTAATTGAATCAGAAGGACAATTTTGAGTTCCCACAGGCTCGAGATGCATAGTAGTGAGCTTAAGAAAGCCTCTGTATGCTCCATTACTTCATAGAAACCGACTTCCAGCTTCAAATCAAACTTTGATCTCCAGTGACACACAAATGCAATGAGACAATGTTGGGCACATAGATTCAAGCTGGTAAACCATCGCAGAAGAAGATAAGAATGAAAAAAGGAAATTTAAGCAATATCTGTAAGTTTAAAGCTTAATAAACAACTGAAATAATTAATAATAAAATCAGAGATGTACAGCTTTCCTTTATAAATATTTGCTTACTAAGCTGTTACTATTAGTTAAGCCATGAGTCCAAAGTCTTGTGTAGAGCAGGTTCATGGCAGCTGAGAGATGTTAACCTTATGAAATATCAGATAGATGAAAATGGCTACAAATCTTATAGCTGGCATATTTATGTAAACTTACTTCATGATTGTATAGACTTAACAGTGAAACACTTAATAGCTGGGCTCTGATATGCAGTTAGGTGTATACATCTTATAAATAAGTCAAATTATTATAGGTTATTTTGTCAAAATATGATTTAACATATAGCTCTTTGTCAAAGAGAATATCATCTTTTGAATGGTATTGAGGCTAGTTATTATTGTAACCCCAAAGTGGGTTGCTCGAATAGACAGGTTTACTATTTCTTTTATCTCTCTCTGTTACATATGCAAAAGTTGTATTGGAATGAAACTATAGCCCTATTTGATGTAAAATGTATTGGTTTGTATATACTGCTTAAAAATGATACCTGTCATGGAATTCTACAGTAACTATCTTAGTGTTAACTAGGCATCTATTTTACATAATCTATACGCACTTTTAAGAGATAAAGCAATGGTATGGGGACATACTAAATAAATCTTTACTCACTGATCAAAGTTATTTTACTAGGGGAAAACACTGTATATGACAACATGTTATTGTGGTCGAAGTCTAGACTCATATATTTAAAAAAAGAAAAAAATAATAATAAAAAAGAGGTTTTAAAACAATGACATAAACATCTCTTTTATGTATTAGAAGGTTTAATGATCATGTTTTCTTTATCCAAAGTACAACAAGTTTATATGTATTCTATACAAGAATGTTAGCATAGTAAGCAATTGATACATTTGGATGTTCACTCTAGGGGTGTCTTTCAGCGTATTATCTTAATACACTGTCTAAATTGGATAGATGATAACACATGGGTATATTTGAAATGTTTGTTTACATTGTTTGAAAAGCCTTATCTTAATATTGTGTATATAAATTGTTAGTATTCTGTTAATGCTGATAGATTGTTAAACATAAATTTTATAAGATCACATTTAGGGTTGTATTCTTACTGGTACATGAGTCTCAAGTATGGTTACAATGGTTAATTTGGAATTGATTTCATGTATTTAGACATTAATCCAAAAATATGCATAGGAACTCGCTAAGATGATTAATATATTGAAGTTTTTATAAATAAGAAAGTTTTGCTTACACCTATATGATATATTGTAGGTCAATATGCTTAAATATTGTTTAAATATTAAAGTTTATATTGCAATTTAAAGTTATAAATATAAGTTGATGAGTCAAAATTCTAATAAATAAGATTGATCAATTTTCTAAATGTATATACTGGGTGGGGCTAAGACCCTGCTGTTGTTGGGTGGTAAAATTGAGTGGCTGTCGCTACTCAGTTTAGGAGTTTATAACTCCAGGCTGAGTGTGGGTTTTGTATATAGTGTTATGCAATTTTTTTATAATGGTAAAAAATAATTTTTCAAGACATCCACTAATTGTATTACACAAAATGCTCTAACACTAGATAGTTCCAAATCAAATTCTATGCTTAAACCTAACCCAGTCTTGATTAAACAAGTTACATCCAGACAAATATGAATTAAAACTAAAGACATTAAGATTGTTAAATAATCAGAATGTCTTTGCTGAGAGGGATCTCCATTAATATTAATAGTTTGAATAACCCCTGTAAAACAGGAAACCTATTTAGATATTTAACTTACACAAATCTAATATAATTTTCGTATAGGAAACTCATCTTCTAAAATAAGACATAACCAGACTTGATACAAATAAATTTATGGTTCTATCTAGTTCTGAACATTCACAGAAAAAAGAGGTGTAGCCATTATATGGAACAAATCACTACCTATCCCTAAAATAATTAATACTTATCAAGATGATAAGGGAATGTTGTGCTTGGTTATAGTAGAAATAAATAAAAAAATCTTTACCTTGGTTAATGTCTACTGGATACCAGGTATAGGAATAAATACTGTTAAGCAACACCTAAATCAAATTATTTCCTTTGCAAAATAAATATTATAATAACAGGTGATTTTAATTGCATCCTAAATGAAAATGAAACTAGTATTAAAGGTAAAAGAAGGATAACTTCACAGTCCAAATATTTAAAAAACTTCATGAACTCATTTCACCATAATGATATAAACAACCAAGCAGGCCCAAAATCATTACCCTTTTCCTTTTATTCTAATAGACATGGTTCCTATTCTAAAATAGGTAGAGTTCTAATTTCTAATCAGTTAACTAATGATATAACAAAATCCATGATTATCTCTTATCCATTATTTGATCATAATTCCATTACTTTTGAATTAATTATAACTCATTATCTAAAGTTCAGTTTAGAAGAATACCAGCTTACATTACCAAATTAGAAGAATTTAAGGAGTTCATTACAAATGAAATAAATAACTTTATAGAAATAAATACCACCCCAGATACATCTGTGATTTATATTTGGGATGCTCTTAAAGCATACTTATATGGGAAAATATTCAACTGGTATAACAACAAAAGGAAGGCCTGGGATAAAGATCTACAGGAAATTCAAAATAAGCTAGATAACCTTAAACTTAAACAAAATGGTAAACACATAAATAATGATAGTAAAGAAGAAATCAATATATTAAATAACAAATATATAGATATCCTTAGTCATAAAACAATGATAAGTTTAGAAAAACATAAACTTCTCACTTTTTCCAACAATCCTAAATATTTAAATAGGCTTAAAAATAAAACCATTAGGCTTAGTAAACATAATCATATTACAGAAATATATTCTCCCAGAACAAAGAGAAAGGTTTACAATGTTCAAGACATATTAGAAGAATTCAGGGAGTATTTCCATACAATTAATCAAAAAGAAGTCTTTATATAGTCAAAAGAAACTATAAAAGGCTTTATAAATAAATACACTAAAAAACATCTTAAGCAACAAGTAGACATAATAGACAAGAATATCTCTCATACAGATATTCAGACACAAATTAATAAACTTAAGTTAAATAAAGCTCCAGGAAATGACGGAATCATACCAGAAATATACAACATTATGCCTAAAAATGCTTTAACATTATTACAAATTTTTTTTAACAACACAAAAAATCTATAAGCCCCTATTTATGGGAATACACATTTAAAGCACCAATAATAAAACAAAACAAGGATTCAATGAAATGCTCCTCATATAGACCCATTTCTCTATTGAACATGGATTATAAAATGTTTATGAATATTTATGCAGACAGATTGAAGTATCTCCTCCCACATTTGATAGATGAAGACCAAACTGGTTTTATAATAAATAGAAATTCTTTTGATAATGTTAAAGGAATGCTATCATTAATAGATTACTCTAATAAAAAAAAGATCTAATCTTAGTAAGTTTAGACATACATTCAGCCTTTGATTCAGTAAATTGGGATTATTTGATTCTTCTTCTTCTTCTTCTTTTGGCTTTTCCCGGTTAAGGGTCACCACAGCGGATCATCTGTTCGCTCATGACTGGCAGTGGAGTTTTACAGTGTCGAGTTGCCAGCCCGGCACCCAACCTTCCACAGAAGGCACACGCGCACACACTCACACCTAGGGCCAATTTAGAGTGTCCAATCCACCTACTGCATGTCTTTGGGATGTGGGAAGAAACCGGAGCACCTGGAGGAAACCCACGCGACCACAGGGAGGACATGCAGACTCTGCACAGAAGGCACCCCAGCCGAGAATCGAACCGGAGAACCTCTTGCTGTGAGGTGGCAACACTAACTGCTGCACCACCGTGGCCGCCCTCCACCATGGCAGCCCTATTACTTAAAAGTCTAAATTTCTCAGATAACTTCATAAACTTAATAAAACATTTATATAAAGGAACCCAGGCATATATCAAAATAGGTACTTATATTTCACAAAATATCCCAGTATTAAAAGGATCTAAACAAGGTTGCCATCTTTCCCCTCTGTTATTCACTTTAATCATGGAACCATGGGCCAACAGTATTAGAATGAATAAAGGTATAGAAAGATTTAATATAAACTCTGAGTTCACATCTAAAATTCAGCTCTTTACTGATGATGTTCTTATTCCATGTCTGCTCTATTTGTTTCCATGGAAAATTTCCAAAATAAATCAGGCTTGACTTTTAGCAATGAAAAACAAAGATTCTTCCTATCTACCTTAACAAAAACAAAATAGGAGATCAATATCTTAAATATATTCCTGACTCAGACCAGTTTACATATTTAGGAATAACATTAACCAAGGATGTCAAAAACATAATATATAATAATTACAACAATGTACTTAACAATATTCAATCTCTTATAACTAAGTGGAACAAAATCTTCTTTACTATGGAAGAAAGACTAATAATAATTAAAATGATCATGCCATCTCAAAAATATTATATATATTACAATCAATTTCTTTACTCCCCACAAAATCAATAGTTAAAAACTAAACTCAATGATATTAAGATTCTTTTGGTTTCCTAACAAACCTAGAATTGCCCTAAAATATCATTTGAGTAGCTGGACAAATGGAGGAATTGCCTTCCCTGACTTAGAGTTATACACAATCTCTTCCATAATCAAAACAATAACTTTACTAGTGGAGACTCTATGCTCAGCTAAATGGAAGAAGTACTGGGAAGCAATAAGCATGGATGTATTTATTAGTCCACAAACATACAAGATAAATTTTTTAAACAGTCCCTTTATTTGGATATTAAAATATTTTTTTCAACTCAAATAATACCAAAGCACTCAACTAGCTATATTTCAACTATTATAGTCAATTTTAGAAACTTCATTTACAAATATCTAATATATAAAGAATGTTTTTTTTCTCATATATCCTATAGCCTTTACACAAGGAATTATTTCCGCTTTGGATCCCATTAAGATATCATTATTCAAAGAAAAGGGATTGATTTATTGGTTTCAGTTGTTGTTAAATAATGAAATTAAATCAATAGACAGCTTAATTCTAGAATTTGAATTAGAAAATAATCTTTGCCTAGAACTACAAACATATAGGCAATTCCTTTTAAACAAACTTGATTTAATAACTCCCGCCAAAAGGAATCTGTTCCATTATTGTTAAACTATCTAGTCTTAAATATACAGCATAAAACTACTTTCAAAAGCAAGCTATCACAAATATATAAGATAATTAGAGATGAAGCACATAAAAGCACTGATTATCTGTGGAATTATTATGCATCTATTAATAATGAACAACCAGTTGAACAAGATAAAAGTAATATTCTGTTATCAGCTAGTAGAACAACATATTCTCTTAGATGGAAATTATACACATGGAGATTTATTCATAGGGCATTTTACACACAATATATTATGAATAAGATTACTAAAAAGAAAGTATATGCAAAAGATGTAAAATAGAAAAAATGCTGACTGGGCACACATGTTTTTTTGATTTCAAGGAACTGAAAAGTTATTGGGAAAATATAAATGAGTTTCTCCAAGCCATGTTTACAGACAACTTTAACATAACCAAATATATGGTCCTCTTTAACACACCTATTCATTGTAATGTAAAAAAAAAATAAGCTCCCTTTATTATGGTCAATTCTTACAGTAGCTAGGAAAATCATGACAAGAAATTGGATCTCCAAATCTCCTCCTAAATTCAATGAATTTAAAAATACTATTACAGAAGTTTGTCACATGGAACTTTGGACTATCAAGTCAAGAACAACCAATAAAAATGATTCTTATAATTTGTGGGTTAGTTTACAGGAATTATTAAAAAATGAATGTACAACAACTTAAATGTGATTTTAACTTATGCTTTTGGAAAACATAAATGGATGTCTTTGTAAATACTTTAGTTTTTTGTTGTGTTCAATATGTAAATATGTATTTGATTAAAAGTTAAATCTGTGTTATAATTATATCTATAAAATGTTTATATATAAAAACCAATAAAGCTGTTTTCAAAAAAAAAAGGGCAAAGCATGTCAAAAGCAGAAGAGCAAAAAGAATTTACAGGTACAGATCCAGCCATCCAGGTTTAATTTGATGGGTGTTAGGGGGTCACTTTTTTAACTTACAGAGGAAATGTCTTCCAGAAATCATGTATGCATTGGGTAATAAAATAGTATTTTTGTTATTAGTGTAACTGACTTGCAAAGATATGGGAGATCAAGGCAGACAGGGTCTTTAATGACTCAACAAATGGCATAGATTAATCTGCAACTGTATAGGAAAAGCACTTCAAGCATTCCTTGGTAGCTCAGTGACTTGAGGCCAACAATCATTTTGGTTAGGAGGCTCAGATGCCTTTCTGCTTGCTTAATGTGTATAAAAAGGTAAAGCTCAAAGCCAATGTTGTACTCAATAATTGTCTGCCTCACAGACAAAAAGGTTCTCCAGTAAAGTTACCAACTGGGGTGCCTTTGTGTGGAGTGTGTATGTCATCCCTGTGTTTATGTAGGTTTTCTCTGGGTGCTCCAATCTCATCCCACATTCCAAAGGCATGGTGGACTAGGGAGCCTAAATTGTCCATAAGTGTGACTGCATGTGTATGTGATACTAAATAAAGACCTGGCAACCTGCTTCCAATTCTCCCCTTTGCCTTGTAAATTCTGCAGATAGTGATGGTTCCCCACATGGTCACTCTCAGAGTTAACTGTGGCTCATAAGAGAGAGAGAGAGAGGAAAAGAGGGTAATGACTTTGACCTGAATATGATTTTATATATTAATTGTAGAATTCAAAGTAGAGGAAAATACTCAGCCAGATTACAAGATCCATGACTACATTATCATTTTGGAGTTTGGCATTGGTTATATCCTACATCAAGGGAGAGAACTGTTTATCAAATGTGACAATGCTACACTTTTCACATTTCATTTTAACCCATTTTCTGTATAACACTTGTTTACAAGGGTTAGTTCCTGCATTAATGAATGGGTAACTAAGTAACATTTGACAAAAACACCCAGTTTGCAGTCATTTGTGGCTAGTTCTATACAGAGCACTCTATAACAATAAAGCCCTGTGTAGAACAAGTAATGCACCATGTCATTCACTTTGCAAAAACACTCTGCAGTAATAAAGCTCTGTAAGAACTAGTACTGCATTATGATGTCAAAGTGTCTCCCTGTTGAAATGTAAACAGTCATAACTCTAAGTACAGACACATTGAAAAAAAACTAAAAATGTACAGCAGTGAGTATCAAACATTGCACTTTTCCTTTAAACTTGTTTTATTTTTTATACAACGGGCAGGCCCCCATATCCTCAGAACATATACTAGCTATAAGAATGCCATGCTTCAGAAAAAAGGGAATATTCAGAGAAATGGCCATCTCAGACTTATTATATTCAAGTCTGATCTTTTTGGCCATTCAGTCCCAGCATTTCAGGACTTGTTAAAGCAGGTCCTGACATTTCAAATGGTTACCTGTCGATGTTGCTGCTAAACCAGCACAGCTCCTGATGCCAAACAGCAGGACTAAATGCCTCCCAAACACATGTATGCTTGTTCTGGAAGTCAAAGGCAAAAACAACAAGCTGCTACTAAGTGAACACAGTTCCTAATTCCAAGCAGCAGAACTAAACACCTCCAATAAGCACAGTCAGAGGGGTGAAACTCATCAAAGATAAACTCAGCCAGATAGCCAAACTCACTGAAGCAGGCCTTTTTAAATTCCAAAGGGATAAGCAAACAAGATGCCAATAAACGAACAACTTCAATTTTATTAAGCACCACAATACTGCTTTTTGTCGGCACCCTGCACCAACTTCTTCAGACTTTGAAAAATAACAACTCACACTTAAGTGCTGCTACATTTAAAACCATTGCAAGCAGTCTATTACAAAACACACCTTCCAATTACCTTAAAGGAACAGCACAAGTAGCTTCAATCAAACTAAAATGTTCCTATCCCATAAACACACAATATAAAAAGTTGTATATGATATAAAATATACAACTGTAAAACTGATACTGTTCCCTACATAGCACTTAAATAATGCAATCGAAAGTTAATTATATTATAAAAGCACACTTACATTGAACCAAATACACATAATAACTCTGACACATTAAAATAAATAAAAAGCATGCCATAATATTTCAAATATTGATAAAAAGACATTCCATCTACCAAACATGGTATAATATATATATATATCAAGATCGCTCAGCCGGTCCTATATCCAAATCACACCCGATGTTATACCCCATGCATCATCTTTCCAAACTCCTCAGCTTAAGGACACAGCTGATAGATAACATACTATTGAGGCCAGGGTGATGGTAGACTTCAAGTCTCAACTGCCACATAAGCTCCTTCATTTCTAATTTCAGGGATTCTGCCCCTCCCCAATTCACATAGTTCAACTGGTCAATGATCATAAATGTAAAATCATGGCCAGGGTGATTGTAGACATGACTTGCTAGGGCATTCTCCAGTTTAATCTTCTTCATGGCATATAAACGTTCGTACATGCGTTCATTCAATCTCCTGTCCATCTTGCCCACATAAAAAGCTGGGCATGATGAACAAGAAGCGAGATACACCACGTGTGTATATGCACAATTGTATCTCCCTTTGATAAGGTACTTGGTGTCCCTAATCATGAAATATGTGCCCAACCTCACATATCTACAATGCTTGCACATATTGCACTTATACATGCCAGCTCTTGGCAATGTTGCTTTGTGATAACATTTTATAATAAAAATGACCTGTGTAGAGTTAGCACTGCATTATGATTTAAGTGACTATGTGAGAACATTACGCAACAACAAAGCCCTGTACAGAAGTACAGCATTCTGATGTCAGTCACCTTAGAATAGCACTCTGTAATACCAATGTCCTCTCCAGAACTGTTGTTATATTACCATGTTTAAGTCGCTTTGTGTCAACACTCAAAAAATAAAGCCCTTGGTAGAGGACTTCCGAGATGGCTGCACACCAATCAACAGCTTAATGTCAGATCCCCCAATGTAAAAACAGAAACTGAGAAAAGTGAATGCCATTGAAACTGTTTTGTTTTTCATTAAAATTCAGTTACTGGCAAGTATGTACACTGCCTGGATGCTACAAAAAAGAAATGTGGAAAACCTGAAAGAAAATCAACCAGAAAAGGTGAACATAAAATACTGTCTGGGTAGGATTCTAAAGCTGTTTAGCAAAAACCAGTGCAAGTTTCAGCTTTAGTAAAAGAGATGGCTTCCAGTAATTTAACAGAACAATAAATCAAATGTACTCAAAGGTGATTAAAATAAATGAAACACTGAAGGAATTTATCACCTCAAATAACGAAAGGTTGTAAAATGAAAGAAATTTTAACTACCTGTTCAGATGAAATGACAAAAAAACGCAAAAATCAGGGACCAAAATGAAGAAAAAGCTGTCTGAGTATGAGGCTTCTCAAGGAGAGCTGTTTCAAAAAATAGTTGAGTTAAAAGACAGTTGTTGTTGTGTCTTTCGGCTTTTCCCGGTTAGGGGTCCGCTAATGATTGGCAGTAAATTTTTACGTGCTGAGTTGCCGGCCCTGATGCACAACCATCAACGAAGGTACACCCATTCACGCATGTCCCCACACAGAAGACGCTCTAACTGAGAGTCAAACAGGACAACGTATTACTGTGAGGCGACAACGCTACTGCAGCACCACCACAGCAGTGTAAAAAGACAGTGATGTAGAGAAACCCAGTGATTTTCTGCTGTACCACATAAACTGGAAATAGCATACTGTATTAATTTTATGAAACCACAAATAAGCAACTGAACTGAGATTCCACAGCAGGATTTGTTAATTGAAAGGTCATATTGAATGCATGCTCCAAACCTTGCCATAGGAAAGCACCCAGGATCTATATATTATATTAGTAATGTTGCAATCATACCAACAGAAAGAGTTGATCCTTACAAAACTGTGGCAGAAGAGCAAGGTATTAAAAATTAGAGACAACAGAGTGTTTGTACAAAATGATTATTCAATATACACTAGGCAGAAAAGAAAAAAAAAATTCTCCCAGCGATTAGGGAATATTGAGTGCCATGTGTGAGATTCAAGCTAATGTATCCAGCTGTCTTAACAGTATTCTTCCTGGAGGGTCAAAGACATTTTTGATGCAGAGCAGGCTAAGGAGGAAATCAAAAAGTTTATCTCACAAAATGTGAGCCAGCAAGCAGAAGAAGACTCTGTTCTTTTTCTTCTGACAGCATAGTTTATAGAGAGACTTTGCTAATGAAAAATGTTCCAATGTTTCAAAGGAAAATGCTTGAGAGACAGAAAAAAAGCACATGAGTTGACAAGTAGACTCAAAAGTACCTTGGACTTAAACCAGAGTCTAGGATATGGAGATGATCAGGAAGAATAACAGCAACATTGAAAGTAGTGAATAAATTGAAGAATATAAAACATCAATCACATTTGTAAAATATGGTTTTCCAAGAAAAGAATTGCTGAAAAGGACTTTGTTAAACTTGTGGGTGAACTGTAAAGCATATACACCACTTTGTCATTAATGTTTAAAAGGACACTAAAAGGAAGGAATAAAGTAAGTAAAACAATTTTTGTGCTTATTGGTATTTGTATAAAACATCTCATGATATAAACTGCATGCTATATATAGTAACGCAGTTTTGTGTAGCTTGTGGTCAAAGGTATTTTAAATGTGGGGGAGTCTTTTCAGTGACTGTTGTATCTGATAAAGATATTAAAATGAATAAGTACTTTTTTAGCTGTAAGTGATGTAGTCTTTACAGTACAACAAGAGAAGAAATGCTGGACAAAAGCAAGTTAAATGTTAATATGCTGTGATCTTGGGCTGCTGGGGTGGCAGTTTATGACAAAATTATGAAAGCTATGCACAATGCTATGTTTCTTATATCTGCAAAGATATTCACTTTTTTCCCCATTAGCAAATGTTCAGTGGGAGTCAGGAAGTCTGTGACTGAAGGCAGTTGTACATTATCTTCTGGGTAAAATTACAAAAAAAAATATTGCTTAGTACTTCTCCATGCAGATAAGTTCTCTGCAGGTGCAAGCAATTAATCGTGAGAGTTCTGATCATTCTTTGCTGATGGAAATGTAGCATTTAAATGTACAATGACAAAGTTCAGTGAAACATAAAGTTGAAATTATAGCAGGTGAATAACAGATAGCAGCCTCCCTAGCAATCTTAATACTTAAATGCATTTAACAGAACAGTGTAAAATTCAGTTTTACTTAAATATAGCCAGTGCAGTTTAAGGGTTAAAAATAATGTTTTCTGAAATATACAAGTTGTTTTTCACATCTGAGAGTTAAATGGAGATAATTAAAGAACAGACAGCAATACATTTAAGTGGGAACATATGCACTTTAGCATGGGTAGCCTTCATTTTAAGTTAGGTAATGCCCTTGGATGTAACTGTCAATTTGGGGCAATTGTTCCTATCAGGAGAATTAACCTTCATTTTTTGAAGATGTACATAGTTTTGTGTGTTTGTTCTAAGTTGATGGAGGTGTTCTATAAATGTATTTATTTTTTTGTTTGTTTGTTTGAGGTTTTCATTAAAACAAAAAGTCTTGAAAAATGTGACATAAGTTCAGATGGAGATGAGAAGAAACAACTGTATAAAAGATCAGCCTGTCAAGCATTAGGGTGTGCATGTAACACAAAATTTAGTAATAACCATTCAAAAAACTGTCATGTACAATAGGTAGGAGCAATAGAGTTATCCTAATGGCAACTCTATCAATATTATCTTGGAACATAAATTACCTTAAAAGTATAGACAAAAAGGAAAGAGTACTGAATTATATTAAGAGTACAAATAGCAATGCTGCAGGAGACACATTTTGGAAAGAAATGAGTATGTTAATTTGACAAAGAAATAATTTTGGGATGGATAGTAAGTAGAATATTAAGGACAAAGGAAAATAGGAGTAAATTATGTTAATTGCTACACGGACTCCAATAGTGGTAGAAGAGAGAAAATGAGACAATAATGGAAGATTTGTGGTAGTAAGGGGCTATTGGCAAGACAGGAAGAATGTGCTTTTGTATTTCTATTCCACCAAATGCTGCTGTTATGGAACTGAAGAAAATTTTGGGAGAAAATTATTACTTATAGGTGGGGAATGAAACTTGATTTGCAAGAGTGAGGCTGTATCAGAGAGGCTTATAAGTGGAAATACAACGAGAGTCTAGATTTCTTTAAGAAATTTATGAAAATATATGGTATGGAAGATGTGAACTCAGTAGTAGGAAGTCAGAATTTACATATTATTCCCCCAGGTACAACAACCGGGCTAGACTAGATAGAAATTATACATCACAAGAACATTTGCATTTAATTGAAAGCTGCAACACACATCCAATAATTATTTCAGACCATGTACCACTGAACACTAAGATAAAATGCATAATGAAATAAAAATGAGACACAAGCACTTTCCCACCTACCTGTTGAAAAGAGAAATTTAAGGAATGGGTTGTGGAAATTATTCAAGAATTATTGGGGAAGATAGAAATATCTTCAGACGTTATAACTATTGAGAAGAATACATAGCTAGTGAGAAGAATACAATGACAATGGAGTTTAAAATGGTAGAAATAAAACAGAAAGAGATATGGTTGTGAAAAAATAGGGAGTACTTAGAGAGGCTGACAAAGTATTGCAGAATAAGGGAAATCTCACAGAATAAGAAGCAGCACACATGCAGAGTACTAAAGAGCAAATTAGGAAGTATCTGGATACTATGGATAATATGCATGAGCTTAGAAAGATTGCTGTTAAACAACTATTGTTTGATAATAACACCAGAGTGCAAAAATATTTGGTACAATGACTTAAACAGCAGAAAAGAGCAATGTTTGTTGGTAAACTTAGGGAAATTAGAGAAAGAAAAAATAACCAGAGATAATGTAGAGGTTTTTAGATATTTCAAAAATGTTATGAAAATTTGTATAAAGCAGATAAATGTTGAAATAAAGAAGGATCACAAATGAAAATATTTATTAAAGACATAATTATGCCAAGTTTAGAGGCAGATGAGGCTCAACAACTAACAGTTAAACTGGGGAGGAGATGAGATAAAAGCAGTGATGCATAATCAATCTTCAGGAAAGTCTCCAGAAATATAGGGCACTTTTGTGGAAGTTTGGAAATTAAGAAGGATAGAAAGTGATAAAGATCTGGAAGAATTTGTTTAATAGTATTTTAAAATGAGAGGAAGCACCAACATCCTGGAAAAAAGCTATAGTGGCTATGTTACCTAAGGAATGTAAAGATCTATCAGAGCCAGCTTCATATAGACCCAATTCAATTTAAACCATGATTATAAAGAGTTTATGTCTATACTAGCTAAAATAATGGCAATGAAGTTGCCAAAATTGATAGATATGAATCAATGTGATTTTGTGGACATGAGGCAAACATTTGAACATATTAATAGAACAATGATAATCCACATGGAATCAGAATGTAAGAAAATACCACTGTTTTTGGTGGACTTGATTCATAAAATGATTCAACAGGGTAAGCTAGCATTTTATGAGTAAGGCAATGTAAGCTTTTGCCTCCTCTGATACAATAATAAGGTTAATTAGGAGGATATATGAAAGATCGGAGGCCAGAATTAAAGTGGAAGGGTTCCTCTCTGATAAGTTGTGTTTGAAGAGACGATCCAGGTAGGGATTTGCTTTATATTTACAGCCATTGGCAAAGAAAATAAGGGCTCATAGAAGCAGGGATATAATTGGTATGGTAATCAAGAAAAGGATTTATTTGCAGATGATATTATTTTGTACTTGATAAATCCAGCAAGGTGACATTTCATTGTTATAAAATATTTTGAGACATTTTCAAGTCTTTACAGGATATAAAATTAATGAAGATAAAACAAAGGCTATATCCATAAATTATGTACCCACACATGAACTGATTCAGCAATGCCAATAATTATGGGGACATGATAAAATGAAATGAAATATTTAGGAGTATGGATTAAAACGGGTTCTATTATGGCAGCTAAGTATATGTGGAAAGAGACTAAACAAAATATAATATAAACACTGAGAAAATGGAAACTCTTGTTTATGGATATGGATAGTAAAATACAAGCAGTGAAAATGTATGTAGTCACTTTAATTTTATGTATGGGTCAGGCATTTTTTCTCAACTAGAAAAGAAGTTGTCAATAATTAATAAAGAGTTGAAGGAATTAATCTGGGAGCGAAAGAGAGCAAGAGTTAAGTGGAATAGGTTTATCCTAGCAATAGAACAATGTGGTTTAGGATCCCTTGATTTGAATAGGCATTTTAGGGAACACAGGTAAGGTTCATTATACATAACACAAGCAGAAGTTTATAATTCAAAATGGAACGGGATGATGATGAAGCAAGGGGAAAGTTCAAGAAATAAAGAGAAAGTAGGAGTTTGGATGCAGATCCTTAAGGAGAATAATAACAACCATACAGAATATTATATTCATAAAGTAGCAGAACATATTCTAAGAACTAAGACAACATGAGAATGGAAATAGGAGATTTTGCCATTAGGGATGACTACAAATAGTGGTACAGAAAATAGGCAAGAGGGGACTGGAATTTACTGGATAAAACTAACAAAGGAACCAAGGTATTGGGAACAAAGTTTGGACAGCATGCTAGAGACTGCCTTCACTACTAGAGACTAATATGAGAATATAGGCAAAGAAAAAAGGATAAAGGAGTCTTAAGTGAAAAACAGCTCTGGTGGGGTTTTAGCTAAATCTAGAACAGAAGCAGCTGTTAAAAAAGGATATTTAGTAGGGTATATAAAATATTGAATTATAACTATAAGAATCAGAGGAGGTTAGAAAAGATTGGGAAGCATACCCCTCAACCTCTTAGTGCTAGAAATCTGGAAAAAGCCTGACAAAATGGAGGGACAAAGGCCCAAAAATAGGCACAGATTTTAAATATTGTTTTTATAAATGTAGAAAGTTGCTAGATTAACATATTTTGTGTTAATGTGTTTTTTGCAAATGATTTGAAGTCTGAAAAGTCAAATACATGTCAGTATTTAGTGACTTCAATCACCAGATTATCACAGTAATTTGCCAGAAAAATCACAAATTTTATAAGGTATAGACCAAAAATATGAGGCAAAAATCTGGACATTCTGCAAAAATCTGAACAGCTGAGAGGTATGTTGGGAAAATAGATTAGAAAAGCAATTTACAAGAGAACAATAGGAGGGCATATGTATGACTCCCTAGTATGCATCAAATTCCAGAAGGTTTAGGATCTTTGTTTGGAAGTCTTTGCACAGATATTTTTTTACCCCAAGCAAACTTCAAAGAATTTTTCCACAGGTAGATAGCAAATGTTGGAGGTGTGATGAGGAAGAAAGATGGAAGCATATCTTTTGGGAATGTAATGAGTTGGCAGATTTTAAAATTTCCCTACAGAGTACTCTGTCAGAAATATTGGACAAGCAAAATGATATAACTAAGGATATGATTTTTTTTAGCTGGGTCACAGGATCTGAATTGTCTAGACACCGTAAGGTCTTATTAAGTTTAATTCTGTTGGCTGCCAAAAAACAGTTACTAGAAAATGGAGATCAAAGTCTGAACAAATGGTATTTGAAGTATTGAATGTTATTAAAAATATAAAATAACTGTAAGAGGGATATTTAGAAAAGGGAAGGAATAAATTACATAGAAATAAATAGAAGTTGTGGAAACGAATAATGTTCAAGAGGAGGAATGAGGTTTAAGGGAAGGCAGGAATTCATTAATCTATGTTTTCTGTTTTGAGAACTCAGCCTGTGTGTGGCAGATAGACACTTAAATTACCCAGGTTGCACATTTCACATTATTTTTTCAATTGCTAATTTGTTTCTTCAGTGATACTTTAATAAACAGAGTTTATCTCAAGCCTTGTCTTTTCTGATAAGATTCAAGGCCTTCAAAACTACAAGCACTGTTGGTGACTCCCTGGTTATTTCTCCCATCCACGTTACCATTCCTTGATCTATTTTTTATACTTGGTGATTTTTAAGCTGCCTACCCTTACTGCAAATTGAGCTTTATAAGTTCCTCCCTTTCTACACTGCTGTTGATGTCTTGACTTATTTGTTTTTCCTTGCACTTATTTTGGAAAAAATGCATTTTGCCTCTCATTGCCTGTTCTACCGATTTACTTGCTCTGAATTCATTATCTAGATAGCTGGATAAAGCAGTGTATTTTTATACTCCAGCTAGCTCTTTTCTGTTGCTAAAAGAGGACAGAGGATTTTCCATCTAATGGCAGTGGGTGGTAGCCTGGTCAGTATAAGTTGGAAAAACAATTCCTGAATGTAGTTTTATTGGCTAGACGGCTTATTAATCAGCTTTACTTTGTCTTTAGTGCCTTTATAAATTCTGCACTATTGAGTAGCTCCTTACTCATTTCTAAAAATTACTTTTATTGAATATGGTACGGCAGTAGTGTTGTTACCTCACAGCAAGAGGTTCTCCCGTTCGATTCTCGGCGTGGGTTGGGAGTGCTTTCTGTGTGGAGTCTGCATGTCCTCCCCATGGTTGGGTAGCATTCGAAAGACATGCGTGCATAAATGGGCGTGCCTTCGTTGAAGGTTGGGCGTCGAGCTGGCACCTCGGCGTTTCATAAAAATCTACTGCCAATCATTAGCGGACCGGAGTTCCACTGTGGCGACCCCTTATTGGGAAAAAGCCGAAAGACAAACAACTTTTATTGAATAGTCATACTTTTATAAGCTGTTTGAAGTACACTGCTGTCTCTTGAAGTACTTATTGTCTTTCCCTAATGTTACGTTTCTTTATTGTAGCATTTCACTCTGGACACTCTTTTACTGTGCTTTTAGATTAGGACTAGGATTATTCATCTAGTGACAGTGGGTGTTTGACTGGCCTCTCTGAGATGGGAAGCATTTAAAAGGGCTCCAAGTGTACTCATTTTATTGGCTAGAAGGCTCAGTAATTAGTTTTCTGTATTTCCAGTGCTGTATAAATTTGGCACATTTACACGGATCTGTTCACAATGACAGTGCCCTGTACAGATGAAAACATCTAGAAACATTGATTATTTTCATTATACTATGAACATTTATGGTGCTATTTATTGTATTTCTTTATCTTTTTTAAAGTTGTATTTTCAAACTGTTGTAAGGGCTGATTTTCTGTACTGAAATACATTGTATCTAGAATTTCTTAGTTAGTATTAGGCATATATTTGCAGTTCCTTAAAAGTCGGGCTCCAAACCAATCATTTTGCATTAACAGGGTCAAAATATGCACTTTTGTGGAAGGAGAGGGCTGATTTCACCTATCTGAGCTGGGAATTGCTGGTGGACAGCTCATTGTATGCTTACCTGATTGGCCTTAGGGCATAGTTAATGTAAAACTTGCTTTTTTTCTGATCAAATATAAGCCTTGCATTTGTGCAAAGCTGCTGCTTGCACAGTGGTGGTTACCGGTGCCTTGAACATACATATATATATATATATATATATATATATAGATATATAGATATATATAT
Organism: Protopterus annectens; assembly: GCF_019279795.1. Taxonomy (NCBI): domain Eukaryota; kingdom Metazoa; phylum Chordata; order Ceratodontiformes; family Protopteridae; genus Protopterus; species Protopterus annectens. The sequence goes on along the minus strand of NC_056732.1, from coordinate 618,512,132 downwards.
ATATATATATATATATATATATATATATATATATATATATACAATCACCAGAAGTTGATATTTCCCTATAAAAAATACTTCAGAACTTTACCTCAGTTCCACATTACTCACAGGGCAGTTAGTTTGCATGGTGAGCAGCATTTATGCATTTAGTTAGGACTATTTAGGTCTACCTTACCTTATTATATCTATCTAGGACTATCGCTGCTCAGACAGAAAATGGTTTGGGATTCTGGGTAGGATCACTGGTTAGGTTAGCTGCAGATTACACCAAGTAAGCACACTTCTCTGATCTGGTTACAAACACCCTCCACTTCTATCCCTTGTGAATACACATTAGGACCTGTGCCCATATGGTGAAAAACTCAACAATCAATATTCTGGTCATAGGAGACTCCATTGTGAGAAACACTGACTCTTACCAGGCTGGATAGGGAGCAAGTTAGTTGACTGTCAGAAGCCACTCAGGTCACTTACCCCTAAGTATCAGTATAACTCATTCATAGTCCACATGGGCGTGAATGACCTGAGACATACCTCCTTGGACTGTATGAAAAGAGACATGTGATTGAGCTCTCAGAATATGTGAAACAGGCAGGAATGAGCCTAGCATTGAGTAGCATTCTACCATCTCCAAGGATGATGCCACAATACCAGCAAGAAATGATTGGCTTTAACAATTGGCTTAGCTATTGGTGTCATTCCAAAGGGGTCCAATACTTGTTAGTCTGGGAGGACATGATTGACAGGCCACACTGCTTTGCCAGGGATGATCTTCACTTGTCACCTCTAGGCTTTTGGATATTGCCCAAAAATTATCCAACCCTATAGTGCCTTTTTTAGGCATTGCCAAACAAACAAACCTTCCAACATAACAAAATCTACTCAAGACAAGCTAAAGGTGTTACAGCTCAGTGCTAAGAGTCTCAACAAGAAACTGTGCTTCCTGGTAGCTTTCCTCACCCTGGATAATGCTGACATTTGTGCAGTTACTGAAACATGGTCCAAAGCCACAGAAAGCACTCCAGCAATGCATGATTATAATGTCTTTCATATGTTCCAACCACCCACTGAACATGAAAGAGCTAAAGGTGGAGTTGTATCTCTCTACATAAAGGATAAGCACACCTCAAGGGTGGTCAAACAATATGACATTCTTGAGCTACTCCATGTCCAACTAACCATGGGAAAAATCCTTTACCATATTCTTGCTAGCTACAGGTCCCCCACTGTGAACCAGGAAACCCATACATCATACCTGAAGCTACTAGAATCACTCACCATCCAGCCCAATACCATACTCATGGGTGACTAACTACCCCTCTATTAATTGGGAGGCATACATGACCACTAACATGCAGGACTAAAGATTTTTTTAATTTATAAATTCAAATACCCTGGAGCAGCTAGTCTACACTCCCACTACGGGAACAAATATTCTAGTTCTGGTACTCACAAACATGGGGGAGTGCTGCACCATCCCTAGTGTGATGTCCTCAATGGTAAGATCAGATCACAAAGCAGTCTTGCTTGAAATAAAAGTAAAACTAGTCCCCCCACATAACCTCAAAAACTTTAAGAACTTATCTAAGGTAAATTATTCCCTTTCAAGGGACAGCATAGCTAGTTTCTAAGCTCCCCCAAACCAGAAATTACAGAAACTAATGCAGAGGTGTACATGAAAGCCCTGTATGACCATATAGACAACTGCATAGAAACAGCAGCACCAGACGAAATAAAGCCAGGTCAAACAACAAAAACAAGCCACTCGGGTAGACTCCTGATATTTAACAGGTTGTACAACAAAAGAAAGAAAATCTGTCAAGAAGTAATAGGGAATGTGCACAACAGTGCAAAATGTTCCTCATTAATCTAAACAAGCAAATCAAGGACCTAGTCAATTTCTTGAAGTAGACTTTGAGGAAAAAATAACCTCCAAAGCTAAGGATAACCATAAAGCATTTTTCAGTTACGTCCACAATCTTAAGGGCAACACCTAACAATGTGTGGAAATGTTTTTAGATGGCATCACCTATACTCAGCCAGAAGATATAGCAAATCTGCTAGCTGACAAATTCAGCTCAGATTTCACCTCCCCATCATCCCCATTTCTCCCCAGGAAATACCCTCTACCACTCCAGCACCAGTTATCACCAAAGAATAGATTATTGCTGCACTGCCTAAAGTTTAAAACATGGCTTCAGTGGGGCTTGACAGTATAACAGGTTGCCTCTTAAACAGCTTAAATAAGCATGTATCAAGTCCATTAGGATCTCTGTTTAACTATAGCTTCTAGTCTGGCATTGTCCCAGAAGACTGGAGGACAGCAACAGTCATCCCGTTGCATAAAAGAAGACCATCTTTTGACTCGGGAATTTAAAGACTCATACGTTTGACTGCTCTTATATATAAGGCCATGGAAAGAATAAACTTGGACCTGATAAATAATGACATAGGAAACCTCCAACCACTGGGCCCAACCCATTTTAGCTTTGTCAAGGGCAGGTCATGCCTACTTAATCTAGTGGATTTCTTTGAGAAAGTCACTAAGCCCATGAATGGGTGTACAACAGTGCATACCACCTACCTCAACCTGGCCAAGGCATTTGACACAATTCCCTGCACAGGTATTATAAATAACTCACAAAACTGGGCATAAATCCCTTCAACACCAGATGGCTAGCCAACTGGTTCATCGATAATACACGTTGTTAAAATAGGTGAATCTAGATCAATCGAGAGACCAGTTACAAGTGGTGTGCCACAAAGCTCAGTGCTGGGACCACTTCTATTTGAAATATACTTCTCTGAAGTCAAAGCTAATGTGGAAGGTCTTTGGATGACAATGTCTGCAGATGACTGCAAGCTGGGGGCATTCACTGTATCCCCAGTGACATAGATATCCTTCAGGAGGGTCTAGATCAGACAAATGGTTGGTGCCAGAATCATGACTAAAACTTAATGTGAACAAATGCATCATCATACCCTTTGGGAAAACAAATATCCCTCCAAATTACAATATCAATAGCACAAGAGCAGACTCAGTGATGAGAGATCTAAGTACACAGATAGATAGTAGCCTAAACCTTAACCACCATGTGTCCACAGTTGTGAGGAAGTCCTTCTATGCGGCACAACTTATAAGTAAAGGTATGGCATCCAGATCCAAGGAAATTATAGTCCCATTGTACTCAGCCCTCATTAGACCAATAATCCAGTACAATGCTCCATTTGGCATGTACTTGACTAGGCACTTACAGCAGCTGGAGTGATCTTAGAGGTTCCTCACAAAGAAAATACAGTGTGTAAATAACATGCCCTATGTGAACAGACTAAAAGCCCTATCCCTTTGCTCGGTCTCCTACTGACCATTAATGAGTGACCTATAACTGACCTATAATGCACTCACAAATCCAGCTCTGATGGAGCTGCTACACATCTGCAAGTCAAACAGCATAAGGATCACCTGATCTAGGGATCTAAACTAAGTCAACGACTCAAACAAAACATGCTAGAGAAACAGATATGTGTCTCATAGATTGCCCTCTCTTTGGAGCAGGTTTCTATTCATGTTAAGCAGAGCTTTTCCCTGGCCCTCTTCAAAACACAATTTGAATCAATGGATGGGGAATCACAAATTCACATCTGAGGTGGTGCCTATGTCCCTTATGGACAGGGGCAATCTGTGATATAATCAAGGCATAAGGCAAATCCATGCAATCATCTTGCACCTAGGTGCCATATATTGGGTAAAATCGGATTTTATTGGCATGGCTTGTAAGGGCTCTTAAGCCATTAGCACAGTAATCTTCTATGCACCTATGAACCTAGGCAATGTTGGACTTATAATAATTACAAAGAAAGAAAGAAAAAATGTGTGATGTATAATATAAGTAAATGGAAGAATGTTAATATGATTTGTTTTCTTTTCTGGATGTTTGCCTATGTCTTAAGTGATAATTTAATAAAGCCCTGTGCAGAACAAGAACTCTAATATGGAATCATCTACTTTGTGACAACACTCTGCAGCAACAAAGCCTGGTGCAGAACTTGTATGGTATACTGATATCTAAATAACTTTGTACCAATCTGTGAAGCAACAAAACTCTCTGAAGAACCATTACTGCATTATGACGCCTACATTACTTTGTATCAAAACTGTGTAATAACAAAGTCCTTCATAATACTAGCACTATATTACAATGTCAGTCACATTTTATAGGTTCATAGGTAGGTACTAGGCTATCTGCCCGAGGGCATTTATAAGCCTAGCCAGAGTGTGTCAGCTTTCGCTGCCCCATTGATTAATTAACTGATCCCCTGTCAAGCAGAGCCAATGAAGTGATCCCAGGGGTGTATTTTCTGTTACCCATCCACTTGTCAGGGTTTCTCTTGAAGAGTCTTAGTGCCTAATGTAGTTTGGAATTTTGTTCCAAAGCATGGGGAGACTCTGTGACAGGAATCTATCCCTCCAGCATGTTCTATTTATTGTTCTGGCGAGGTTTAGTTCACTAGAGCGAGTGGCTCGCAGTGACTTGGATTTCTTTAGGTGGATCATGTCCATCAATTCTGAGTTGGACATGGCTTTGTAAGTCAGGCAGAGATCACCTCTGAGTAAGCGATATGCCACTGAGTACAGCCGGAGTTTTTTCAGTCGAGCTGCATAGGACATATGTTTGAAGCCAGTAATCCTCTTGGTGAGGTACTTTTGTGGTCTTTCCAGCTGTTGGAAGTGTCTTGTGAGGTACATCCCAAATGTGGCATTGTACTCTATGATGGGTCTAATGAGTGACGAGTAGAGGGGCACTATAACCTCTTTATTTCTAGATGCGAACCCTTTAGTAATTAGATGGGCCACATAGAAGGATTTCCTAACTACTTTGGCAATATGATTGTCAAAGGAGCGATTACTATCTACCTGGGTCCCCAGATCTCTTATTACCTCTTCTGTATTAAGGGGGCTGTCACCTATGTGGTAATTCGTGGGTGTTTTGTTTTTCCCAAATGGGATGACTATGCATTTTTTGGCATTTAGCTTGAGGCCATGACTTTGACACCAGGTGTCCATCTCAGTAAGGCCCTTTTGGAGGATATCCATGTCAGCCGGAGAGTAAATTATGGCTCCTAGTTTGCAGTCATTGGTGAACTTGGTTAGCCATAGTCCTCCTGTGCTTGCCTGTACTTCTGAAAAGTATATGCCGAACAGTAGGGGGTCCCAGGACCGAGCCTTGCAGGACACCACTTGCGACTGGTTTAGAGTCGGACCTGGAGCCCGCTACTCTTACCGTGTGAGTTCTGTCTGTAAGCCAGCTGGCAACCCATCTTGTGACGTAGGGAATTATGTTCAGGCTGGTGTGTTTTTCTGTAATACCCGAGTGGGGAATGGTGTCGAAAGCCTTGGCAAGGTCAAGGTAGGCTGTGTGAACCACCTTTCCCTCGTCTATGGCCTTGGTGACTGTTTCGAAGATGTCAACCAGGTTTAGTAGGCATGATCTGCCCTTAACAAAGCCGAACTGGGTTGGGTCAAGTGTTTGGAGGTTCTCAATGTCTTTGTTAATGAGTTCCATGATGATGCGCTCCATAGCCTTGCAGACCAGGCTAGTCAGGCTTATGGGGTGATAGTTACCAGGGTCAGTTGTGGCTCCTCCTTTGTGGAGAGGAATAACCACTGCTGTGTGCCATTCTATGGAGAGGCTGAGGTTGAACAGCGTGTTTAGGTGGGGGGTTAGTTCGTTCTGTAGTTTGTGCAAGACGCAGCCTGGGACACCATCTGGTCCCATTGACGCTGTGTTTTTGGCTTTTGAAAGGGCTGTTTTCACCTGTGCGTCTGTGATTTTTGGGACACTACACTTTTCCAGTATTGTTGTGGGTCCTTTTGGGGGTGAGAGGGGGGTGAAGTTTGCACTGAATCTATCTGCCAGGATGTTGGCAATATCAGTAGGTTCAGTATATTTTGTGCTATTTTGCACTAGTTCAATGCATATCTGCGAGTTGCCACTTAGATTCTTAACATAGCTAAAGAAGGCTTTGTGGTTATCTTTTGAATCCTTGGCTATTTTTCTTTCGAAGTTAGCCTTGGATAATTTCATGAGGGACCTTAGTTTCTTACTGATACTGATCAGGGATGTCCTTCCTTCTTGGGATTTGCTTTTTTTCTGAACTAGTTTCCTCCTTCTATCGTATAGCCTGTTTATGGCAGGGGTCCATCAAACTGGTTTCCTTCTCTTAGAGGAGTGAGTCTTGGTTTTGCTAGGGATGGCACTATCCATGCATCTTTGTAGGTGCTCATAGAGTGCATTTGTAAAGGTTTCTGCATCTTGAGCAGCATTATCCTTTAGCGTGGGGGCTGTGAAGCTTATCACCTCTGTCTTAAGTAAGGTGAAGTTTGCTTTAGAAAGTTTTTACTGTGGTTTCCTTAGTTGGGGGTGGTGGTGGGGTATGGACATCCAGAGTGATTAGTTTATTGTCTGATCTAACCAGTGACGAGTTGACCTCCGGTGTGGAACACCTGTCGCCCATGTTGGTGATGACCAGGTCCAATATGTTTTCACCTCTGGTAGGTGAGTTTACCAGCTGATCCAGGGCATTTGAGTTGATGAATTCCAGGAAGTGCTGGGCTGTACTCGAGTAGTTTTCCCAGTGAATGGTAGGGTAATTGAAATCACCCAATATCAGGGTGTTCGGTAGGACCTTCATGTTTTCCAATGTCTCCAGAAAGGTGGAGTGGTGGTCCTGGGTCATGGAGGGTGATCTGTACCAGGCCACAATTTGCATTGCAGATTCGCCCGATGTTAGTTGCACATGGAAGATCTCAGCAGTATCATGCTGCGCCACTAACCTGGAGGTGTAGGTATCCTTGATGAATATGGCTACACCCCCTCTGTTTGTGTTTTGGTCCGTGTTCTGTGGCCGAAACATGTGGTATGAGTTGTAGCCCAATTTTGCTGGGGTGCTCTCTGGAGCCTTGAACCAGGTTTCAGTTACTGGAGAGATGTCGATGTTCTCCATACTGAGGAGTGCTTCGAGTGCATGCATTTTGAGATTTAAACTCATGGCATTGAGTAGTATAACCCTCAGTTTTTTGTTAATTGTGCTGTTTATGGAGGTGGGTTTGACTTTTGAGCCTTGCCTAAAAAAGGCACTATGGGGCAGCAAGAGCCTTGGCCAGTATTTGAAAGCCTAGGGGTGACAGGTGCAAGCCGTCTCTTGCAAAGCAACGTGGCTTGTCGAGCATGTCGTCCCAGGCTGACAGACACTGGATCCCCTTTGAATGACACCAGAAGCTTAGCCAATTGTTGAAATTGATCATTTTTTCTTTATACTGAGGTATCATTCTTGGTGAGGGCAGGATGCTACTCAGAGTCAGGGTCATACCAGCCTGGGTTACATGATCAGATAGCTCTTCCATGTCTCTTTTCATGTAGTCCAGGGAGGTACGTCTCAGGTCATTCACACCAACATGAACAATGACAGAGTCATATTTGTACTTGTTCTGGAGTGACCTGTGTGCTTGTGTTATGTGGCGGATTCTGGCTCCCGACAGGCAGCTAACAGTAACCTTCTGCTTGTCCAGCCTAGTGAGTGGGACGTCAATGTGCCTGACTATAGAGTCTCCTATTACTAGTGTGTAAGGTATGTTATTTCGCCATAAGGGCTGTGATTGTGCAGCACACTGATTTTGTGTTGTATGCATTGTCTGGTTTGTGACAGGAGGTGCAGGTTGTTTGGGTGTCTGCTTTGGAGGTCTCTGATGCTTTTGCAGGTTTTTATTTAGAGCCTCCGAGTATGATTTTGTGTATTTATGTGTATTTTTTGCCAGTGCTGTTTTAGTAGGTCTGTGTGCGGCTTGAGGTGTGGTGCAAGTGTTAACCTTCTGCTCTTGACTGTCTGTTCCAGTCTTAGCTTCCTGTTTGGCTGTATAATTGCATCTCTCGCATATGTTGGTGTTTTGTGGTAGGAGGAGAGGGTTGTCTGTGTACATGAGGCAGTTGTAGCATTGCCTCAGGATACCCAGATTCACCAGCTGGACTGGAGAGCACACCTGAAATTGCCCTTTGGTCATGCCTGAATAGTAGGGTGAGCTGCTTAGTCGCTTGGTTGGTGAGGGATGAATAAAGAGCCTTGCTCTGCTGGGCAATCAGTGTCAGGTTTTGACAACATTATTTCTGCATTATGATGTCAGTGTTTGTGAAAACATTCTTTAACAACAATAACAACAAAAGAGAAAGAAAGAAAACCTTCTGTAAAATCAATACTGACTTATGTCTGCTACTTTGTGACAACACTATTCAACAACAAAGCTCTGTCCAAAACTACTACAGTACAATTAGGTGTAAGTCACTTTGAGTCAATACTCTTTAACAAAAAAATCCCAGTGTTGAAGTGGTATTGCGTTATGACATCTAAATCACTTTATGATAGCACTCCTTAGTAACAAACTCCTGACCAGAAATGGTATTACATGATATCAGTCACTCTGTGATAACATAATACAGAACTAGTAAACGATTATGATGTCCAAAGCACTTTGTCACAACACTCAGTGCAAACAAAGTTCTGTTCAGAACTAGCACAGCATTATATTAATCACTTTTTGACAGCTTTCAAAACAAAAAACTTGTATACTAATATATTGTCAGATGTTAAATCACTTTCTAATACCACTCTATAATAACAAATCCCCAAACAGAACTAGAACTACATTATGATGACATTATATCAGTTTGTGACAACATTTGAATCAACAAAGTCCTATTCAAAACTAGTACTGCATTACTGACCAAGTCACTTCCTGAATACACACCATAACAACAAATCCATCTGCAAAACTTGTACTACATTTTGATGTCAGTCATTTTTTGGTAACGCTTTGTAACAACAAAGCCCTGTGCAGTCTTGTATTGTGTTAGGCATGTACTGCATTATAATGCCTGTCAGATTCTAACAATTTTCTGTTTTAACAAAGCCCTGTGCAGAATTAGTACTAAATATGATGCCACTGAGTTTGCATCAACACACCGTAAAGATAACGCTCTCTGCAGATCTAGTACTCCATAACAATTTCTAAATCAGTCACTTTGTGAACAGATGATGCAGCAACAAAGCCCACTGCCAAACTAGCACTACTTTATAATGTCTGTCACACTATGACAATGCTGTGCACTAACAAAGCTCTTTATAGCATTGTATCATAACACCTACATTACCTGGTAGAATCACTGCAGCATCAGAGCCTTATGATGTCTAAGTCCCTTTTTAACAACACTCTCAAACAACAAAGCCATGTACAGTGCTAATACTACATTATGATGAGTAACTCACATTGTAACAACAATGTAGCGACAAAGAACTGTAGATATTAGTTATCCACTAAGATGTCAATGACTTTATGACATATTCTGAAAAAAAAGCTTTGTGCAAAATTACTTCTGTATATAAGTATTATCATATTATTAGGTTCATAGGGGCTATATACTACTAGGGCTATAGCAGGGCCTATACAAACAATTCCATAAATATTTCTTCCCACATTATTTACTTTCCTGGATTCTGTCTAGTCTGGGCGACTGACGTGATCCCTGGGGTGAATTTCCTTTCTCCCATCCAATCGTCAAGGTTCCTCTTGAAACCTATTTATGACTAAGGCGCTTTGTGCCAAAGACTCATAAAGTATTATGAAGTCTAAATCACTTTTTGACAACAAGCTGTAGTAATAAATCTGAAATCAGAATTAGTACTGCACTGTGATACATCTCACCTTGTGACAACACTCTGTAACAACAAAACCCTGTGCATAACCAACATTGTGTAATGAAGTCTAAGTTACTTTGTGACCACACTGTAACAACAAAGCCCTGTTCAGGGCTAGTATTGCATTATGGGGTCAGCCACTTTGTGACAAAACTCTTAACAAAGCTGTATGCAAAACTAGTCCTGTATTATGATCTCTCAGACCCTTTGACAACACTCTGCTACAACAAAGTGCTGTGCCACACTGCCTTGTGATGTATAAATCATATTGTGACATCTGTAACTAGTACTACATTATGATGTCTAAGATGGTTTGAGAGAGTACACTGTAACAGCAAAACTATATCCAGAAATAGTTTTGCATTATGATGTCAATATCTTAGTGGTATCTCTCTGAAAAAACAAAGCCCTGTATAGAAATGCCATTGCATTGTGATGTGAGTCACTTTGTGGCAGCACTCTGAAACTACATGGAACTGTGCAGAACTCACATTGCCTTGTGCTAAGTAACATTTTGACAACCTTAACAATAAGGCCATGCATACAACTAGAACTACATTGTGATAAACGTTCCTTTGTGGCAGCTACTGTTAATAACAGCAATACCCTGTGTAGGACTAGTACTGTAATATGATCTCTAAGTCACATTGTGACCACCACCTAACAACAAAGCTCTGGGCAGAAAGTACAGATGTGTACACTTCCCATAAATGTAGATGTTCGAGTGCATTCACTGTTGCAGTCCTGACAGTTGGGGATTTCCTGCAGTGAAAGCCCGTGGCCGGCCTGACTGCCAGAAACACTTATTTCGCCTCACTGGCTGGCAGATGCCTTAACCAAAGTCAGCACACTTGGGCATAAGGGCAACCAGCCAGTGTCATCACTTTAGTATTTTCTTGGCCCCATGTGGGAAGAGCCCAGAGTCAAGCATAGGTGACTAGAGAAAGAGGATACCTAACCCAGGGTAGCCTGGAAAGGTGCCCGTGGTCATTAAATTTGGAATTTCTAAGCCTACCTAGTAGGCTAAGGGGGTTGGAGAGGGAAAGAAGACTGCAATAGTGAATACACTTTAACATCTACATTTATGGTAAGCATATGCAACTGTACTGTGCTCTTCATGTTTCACTGTTGAAGTCCTGACAGTTGGGCAGATTCCCAAAACTAAGATGAGGGTGGAAGGAAATCAAGGAGAAGAGAGGATTCCCTGCAGGACTGCAGAGGGAAAGCCCTGCTCTAGATTTTGAGAAAGCAGGCAGGTGGTAGTGTCTTGTGAAGGTATTCACAGAAGACCAAGTGGGTGCTTCCAGGATGTCTTTGGTGGGAACCCCCTTAAGGAAAGCTGCAGAGGTAGCTGTGGTCCTGGTAGAGTGAGGTCTAATCAAATCAGGGGTTCTTGCCATGATGGCTGTAGCAGAAAGAAATACAATGGGAAATCCATTTGGAAATGGTCTGTTTAGAAGCTGGTTTTCCTTCAGATCCAGGGGCACAGGTTATGAACAGCTGATACGATTTTCTTAAGGATTTTGTTCTGTCCAGGTAAAAGTGCAAAATCCTGTGCACATCCAGTGAGTGCAGAATTCTTTCTCCCCTGTTCTCAGGATTGGGAAAGTAGGTAAGCAGATGGATGGCTTGATTCAAAGACACATTAGTTACCACCTTAGGCATAAAGGAGGCATTAGTCCTGAGGGAGACCCTGTCTTTGTGGAATATAATGAAAGGGTCTACTGCCATAAGGGCCTTTAACGCTGAAACCCTTCTAGCTGAAGTAATAGCTAAAAGGAGAGATGTCTTCCAAGTGAGAAATTTTAAAGAGACATTAGCTGCAGGTTCAAAAGGAGGCAAAGTCAATTTTTCTAGCACAAAGTTAAAGTCCCAGGGAGGAATGGGTTTCCTCCTGAGGGGAGGCTAATGTAAATGACACCCTTAAGGAATTATTTCATGAGGGGATGTGAGAAGATTGGAGGAATAACAGGAAAGTGAGCAGAGATGGCTGAGGCATGTATTTTTATGGAGAAGTAGGAAAGGCCTTTATCCAGTAGACCTGTCAGGTACTCCAGGATGGTTGAAATGTTAGATGAGTTTGGCTCAAAATGGTGCTTCTGGCATCAAATAGAGAATCTTTTCCATTTGGCTGGGTAAGATTTCCTAGTGTCTGGCCTTCTGGATTCCTTCGGAATATTTTGCACCTGTTGACTTATGTTTGGGTAGCAGGTTAGCACTGTGGGATATTCCAAGCTGAAAGGTTTATAGTTTACAGATTGGGGTGCATAATCCTCCTTTTGTATTGGGTATGAAGTGCTACCCTCTGTGGTAACTGCCAAGGTTTCTGATTGAAGATCTGAAGGAGGAGTGGAAACCAGTGTTGTCTGGGCCAGTTCGGAGCTATTAGAATGCTTCTGGGACCCTCTTCTCTTTTCTTTAGAAGGACTTGAGGCAGAAGTGCAAGGGAAGGATTCATAAATGAAGAGGTGACTCCATGTGAAGGAGAAGGCATCTGTTGTCCATGCCAATACTTGTCTTGATCTGGAACAGAACAGCTCCAGTTGAGCACTATCCTTGCTGGCAAAAAGGTCCACCTGTGGGATTCCCCATTTTTGGGCTATGCTGAGAAAGATATCTTGATGTAGGTGCCAGTCATAGGGGTCTGTCAAGTTCCTGCTGAGGTAATCTACCAGGGTGGTCTGGTCTCATGGCAGGTATTGCACTAGGAGGTGAAGACACAGAGAGTGGGCTGTCTCCCAGACATGCATGGTTACATGGCAAAGGGCATAGACGTGTGCACCTGCCTGCCTGTTTTATGTACCACATGACCATTGTGTTGTCTGTTTGTACTATCAGAACACTGGCATCCAATTCTCTTTGAAGGCCACTAAGCCCTTTTGCACTGACATGAGTTCTGTGCAATTTATGTGCCTCCTCTTGGGCTTGGCATACCATAATCTGTAGGCTTGGAGATGTAGGGTATGGGCCTCCCGAGTGATGTCTGAGGCATCTGTGGTAAGGATTTGGTCCTGAGGAATGATTTGAAAGGGCAAGCCCTGATTCTGGGTGGAAGCCTGTACCCACCATGATAGTTATTGTTTGAGGCAGGGTATGAGGTGAATTTTGGTGTCCAGGGACCGAGTGTTTTGGCACCAAACATTCTTTAGATACCACTGAAGCTTCCTCATGTGTAGCCTGGCTAATGGCACCATGAAGTTACAAGTTGCCATGTACCCCAGAGCTCTGAGAAATTCTCTTGCTGTTATGCACTCTTTGTGTTGCTCAAAACGGTGACCTTGTCCAGGGGAAGGAAGGCCTTTTGGAGCGAAGAGTCCAGGAGACCCCCTAAGAAAACTGTTTGGATGGCACAGTGATGGACTTCTTTAGGTTTAATGTGAACCTCAGGGAGGTTAGGAGCTCCTGAGTGAATTTAGGTCTCTGAGAATCTGTGCCGGGTCTGAAGCCTGTATTAGGCAATCATCCAGGTATGGGTAAATATGGACCCTTTGGTCCTGCAGAAGGCAATGGCAGGAGCTAAGCATTTTGTGAAAACCTTTGGTGCAGTAGACAGTCCAAAGGGCAGAGCAGAAAACTGATAATGACTTGAGCTTGCTATGAAGCAAAGAAAGCTTCTGTGTGACTTTGAAATAGGGATGTGCAGATAAGCGTCTTTTAGGTCTAATGAGACCATGAATGCCTAAGGGGCTAGCACGGGAAGCATAGAAAACGATTTCTGTAGGGTCAACATTTTTAATTTTGGTACCCTGAGAAATAGGTTTAAATTGGATAGGTTCAGAATGGGACACCACAACCCTTCTTTTCTGGGAACTAGGAAGAATCTTGAGTAAAATCATTTCCATTTTTCATCTTCTGTCACTGGTTCCACTGCTCCCTGGGAACACAGAACTGGAATTTGTTCTAGAGCTTGAGTTTTTTGGTTTCAGGGTGCAACTGGATATCCAGAGAATCTTAAAGGCTCTTTAAAAGTGAGTTTGTAACCACTGGCAATAATGTTTAGAACCCACTAATCCAAAGTAACGTGGGTCCAGTTTTAGTAGAAAAAAGACAGCCTTCCTCCTAGCTTTGTGGTGGAGTTGGGGGAGGGAGGACGGTGATGGTGAGTCATAATTGCTGTCTGGCAGAGGCAGGTGTCCTAGAAATCCTTTGGCTGTAAGACTCTGAGGACCACTGCCTAGATCTTTGCTTTTGTGGTCTACGCCAGGGGTTTCTGTCCTCTGAGGTGTTCTCTGCTTACTCCTGGATTGGGTGGGAAAGGACCAATGCTTGGCTGGAAAGTTTCTGTTGAACCTGGGGGGGTTGCACTGGTAGAAAGTCCTTGACCTTTTGCATGAATTTTGCCTTGTCCTCTATCTTCTTGTGGACTGCTTCAGCTTTAGGCCACAAAATGCATTCTTTGTCAAGGGGTGCATCCAGGAGATTAGCTTTTACATGGTCAGGGAGAGGTTGCTCTCTAAGCCAAGCATGTCTGCTGATCACTGCACCAGTGACAGTTGCCTTGCAGGAGGAATTCATGGCATAATACCTGCAGTGTAGGGAGTGTTTAGCTACTTGAAAACTGGAATGACACAGATCTAAAAGATCCTTAGAAAGGTTTTTATCCTCTAGAGCTGAGAGCTTTTGTTTTAGTTGGTAAAGAATGTTTTGCTGATATTTGATCTTATGGAATTTACAGTTGAGGGTCCTCATAGTTAGGGTAGCCAAAGCGTACACTTTCTTCCTAAATCTATCAAGAGCCCTACTTTTTCTGTATGTATATAGGTAGAGGGTTCTTAGAGGTACTGGCCCTGGACCCCTTAGAGCCTGGGATGACTACTTCAGGGTCAGCAGTTGAGTTTTTGAACAGATATTTGTGAGAGTCCTGAACCCTATAGAACCAGTCAGGCTTTCTAGGTACAGGAGGAAGGGAGTCAGGGTGTAAGGAGGTGTCCTGAAAAACATCTTCCACTGCTTCTAGAATAAGTGGGATAGATAGAGGTTTGTTTTCAGGAAGGTCTAAGAATTCCCTGACTCTCTTTTTGGGCTGTGGGGATTCTTGTGCTTCCCACTGAAAGTGTTGTCTCATAGCATGAAGAGATTCCCCAAAGGTGAGATCTTCAGGTGAGGAGACAGAGAGGAAATTTTCCTCTAAATGTGATTCCTCATAAGAGGTATATGTGGATCCTTCTTCAAAAGCAGAGTTGTCCCAGTCAGACTCTTCTTCTGAATGCAGTGGATCAGGGAGGGGTCCAGGGGGTGTCTCTTTTCCTTTTACCAGGTATAATGTCCTCTTCAATCTGTCTGGACCTTATAATGTTATTGAGGTTTTTAGATAATTTGATTGAATCTGTTGGGGTCCCTAAAACTGGGAGTCTGTAGGCCTAGGTGAAGGCCCTGCCATGATGCCTTTCTTTCGTGTGGGTTTGGCCATAGGCCTAGGAGTGTCCATCGTCCTGGTGCCTGACTTTTTAGCTTGATGATGCACAGGAGTGGGCCTAGGCCATGGAATGTCTCTGGTTAGCTGTTAGAAAAATGTGTATTTGAATATATGAGAAATGCTAGTTTAAAAGCAAAGTAGTATATAATGCATTTTATTCTATTAATCATATAGTAGAGAGGATTAATTCATGTTTAAATGTAAAGTAGTTTTGAAACTGCAGTGTGGCTTGAAGCAAGTTGACCTTCGACCCTGGCAGATGCTAGCTTAGCAAGTTTTAATGCTTATGCTTTTCACAGGTGATTATCTGCTGGGTCAGGAAATTAAATGTGTGAAATAATGAAATCTTCTACTCTTTCCTGCTGGGATGATTTGGCCTTGTATATGTATTACTGAGATAGCACGCAGCTGGTGAGAAAGTGTAACAGAGAACAAAGATGTGTATTAAAAGACTGAATCTGCTATTGTATTCGAACTGATATGAAACCTTGAAGAAGTAACTTTACAGAAAGACATTATGTCTGACCAGGTGGATAGCAAGGCCGTATTGTTACCAGAGGAAAACTTTTTTAAAATATACAGCATCAGCAGTTTTAATGAATAGAGGACTGTAAGCTAAAGTGATGTAGATGCCCTGTGACATACCACGTCAGTAAGGTGGGCACAGCTTGAATGTTAAACCTATATAAAATTGTGTGCTTCCTGTTTCATGTCAGACAAAATTCTGTACTTGTACGTTTTTTTGCTTCCTGGTGCACACTAGTAAACTTTTGAATCTGAACCTCCTGTGTATTGAATTCTTGATTTTATTTAACAGTTTGGTCCTTCTTAGCCGGAATTCCCTCGGACAGCTGCAGATCAGAGTCTACCGGTGGTCGAATACTGCGCAGGAGAAGTTACCAAAACGGTTCTTCTTGGGTGAAAAGACCTCCGACTGAATTGTCATTTAAAGAGGCTGGCCACTTTCTGATCTGTGGCCGAAGAGCAGATACTGGACGATTCAATACCGGAGGCTCAGGTAGGAAGAATTTGCCTTTTTTCTGTTTTAGATCAGGGACTAGGTTACAGTATATTGTTGTCAAGATTTGTTTTGCAGATCAGGGACAAAAGGAAGTACTGTATATTTGGTCATAGATCAGGGTAACAGAATAAGGTAGGCAGTTATTCTAGATAAACTGTGAACAGGAACTGAGAATTTGATATCACGTGATAAAAAAAGGGTTACGTAACATTTTCTTTACTATGGGAAATCAGTGCACTAAAACTTCGCAAGATCTGCCCCTAACCGAAGAAGCAAAATACATGCAATCACAATGTTCCGATAACGTTAGGAATTATACAAAATGGGTTAACAAATATGAATTTGATGGTAAACTAGATAAAACTTCACTAGTTAAACTCCTTAAACAGCTTAAATCTGATGCGGGAGGTCAGGCAAAAAAGCAACGCTAGTTAGGCATTCCTCAGGCACACAGGTGGATTGAGGAAGCAAATCGTAGAGAACAGAAGCTGAAAAATTCAAAAACATTGTTTTTAGACAAAGAAGATAATAACTTGGTAATAGCAACAGCTCCTCCTCCTCCTCCCTTGCCCCCTGCCTTACCCTTTTCAGGATATGAAGTGAGTGGACAGGCTGGTGCACCTCCGCGTTATCCTGAAGTTTCAGCAAGACCACAACCATTTGTTAGAGATCCTATTGAAACTAGGTCCCGAACACGTAAAACACATAGGGACACAGAATCATATCAATAAGAGAGAAACCTACAGGATGAGAGTGAGGAAGAAATATGCCCAGTTATAGAAGTTCCAAATCCTCAGGCAGGACAGGAAGGGCAAAACCCAACACTCTTAGTATATAGACCATGGACACCGGAAGATATCCGGAAGGCTACTGAGGGAATTCCCCATCTGAAAGTTAATTTTACGAAATTTTTAGAAGATTTACAAGGCATGAGGTTGAGTTACCACTTGAATGGGGAAGAAGTAGAAAAAGTAGTAAGACAAATTATAGGTCCAGATTGGCACATGATTTGTGGCGCCTGGAATCCTCGTAATGCAGAGCTTAGACCACTCCCACATAGTGACGCAGAGTTAGACAACAGAGTGAAAGGTCTAACAGACCGAATCTCTGAGAAATGGAAACCTAGAGCAGACTGGACTTGCATTAATCAATGCATACAACAGGAAAATGAGACAATAGATGGGTACTATGCTAGATTATTGGAATGTTTTAATAATCATAGCGGTATGTCAGTTCCTGAGAACCAAACGAATGATTCCCCATATGAACAACAATTGAAAAATGCATTTTTGAAAGGTTGCATTGCACCTATTAGTAGCTTCATTACGAAGCATATGATAGACCATCGAACAGGGAGGCTACAAGCCTTACTTGAATACGCTAGACATGCTGAAAGATATTTTAATAGTAAAAAGAAAAAGAAGGCACAGGTCTTCACTGCTGAAGACGGAGCTGAAGTATTTGTGTTACAGTCAGGTAAAAAGGGCAAGAGGAATGCCCAGGGAAACAAACAGTCTGACAAACGATCAGAAGATTTTGAAGAGAGAAAAAAGAGAGGTGAATGCTTCAAGTGCGGGAAAAAGGGACATCTAGCAAGGGATTGTAAGTAAAACAAAAAGGTAATTACAGAAGATAAGGGAGATGAGGACTGACTATATGATAGTGAAGATACATCATGTGAAAGTCAGAAATCATCAGGAAAAGTTAATAAACAGAAAACAAATGTAAATGTGATAGAAGGAGTAGAGGAAGTGCAAGTAGATATGGAGGATGAAGAAAGTGAAATTTTGGACTTAGCATTATTGAGCTTAGAGCTCTACTTAGCAGATACGAAACCGGAAGTTACACTTCTGGTGGAGGGAAGGGAAGGGAAGTCAAATTCCTGTGTGACTCAGGAGCATCACGGACTATGATACACCCCTTCAAGTTACCAGAACATTCTGAATCACCTGATTATATACTAGTAAAAGCAGCAAATGGACAGCTATACAGGGAACCACTTTCCCATGATATAGCAATAACTGACCCTGTTTCAGGTATGACCCAGAGAAGTAAAATTGTTGTTTCTGCAAAGTGTCCAGTAAATCTATTGGGCAGAGACCTTATGCAGATATTTGGCATAGCAGTAGTTCCAACTGTAGAAGGTATGGAAGCACAGAGACAAATGGATACCTTTGTAGTGCGATCGGAGGGTGAAACTTTTTACTGGTACAGCCAGGACCTAGTCACGACTGGTCCAGGGGCAGTAACCAAGGAACTGATGAACATAGCCATCAGTAAAGCCCCCTCCCTTGACACTGATCGACAGCATTTGTTACACTGTACTCTATACTACTGTACTACACCAGGACCTGATAGAGAGTATGAGCAAGAATTGTTCAGAAATCGTGCAACTAGACTAGTATTGCGTACTTTGTACTGGGATACTGAGGGGAACAGTGTAGTTAGCTGTTCATTACCTCAAGAATTCCTTGCATTATATAGATCAAATCGATTACCACATGTCAGCTTGACAAAGAACAAAAGTGTAAAATGGGCAGACTTAGGAGAAAAAGTAACAAGATGGGAGAAACAGACTGATTTAGAACTATCAGAACAAGGGATACAGAAACAGAAACTGAATTGGTTGACACAGACACATCCAGCTGTACACTTGCAATCTAGCGAGGACAGCTGATTAGCATTTTTACTAAAAGAAGAAGAAAAGGCCTTATGTGAAATTCCAACAACTCTTTGGTCAACAGGCAAGTCAGATGTAGGACTTATTCAAACAGCAGGACCAGTTACAATTACCCCAAAGTCAGCTTTTAGACCACAGAAAAGACAATACCCTTTGAGAAAGGATGCAGAAATAGGAATTAAGCCTATAATAGCAGCATTACTCAAAGAAGGAGTACTGGTAGAATCTCCTGATTCACCATGTAATACACCCCTATTTCCTGTTAAAAAAGCAAATGGGGAATGGCGGATGGTACAAGATTTACAAGCTGTGAATAATGCAGTAATACCTAGAGCACCTACAGTGCCAGACCCACATACTTTATTAAACGATTTAAAACCGCAACAGAAGTATTTCTCTGTGGTAGATATTAGCAATGCTTTCTTTTCAATACCTATACATCCTGATAGTCAATATTGGTTTGCATTTACATTTCAAGGTAAAAGGTATACATATACTCGACTACCACAGGGATATTGTGAGAGCCCAACAATATTTGCACAAGAAATGGCTAGCAACCTGGCAGGGTTTACCCCACCGGGAGGTAGTCAAATTCTACTTTATGTAGATGACATCTTGCTAGCAGCCCCCACCCAGCAACAATGCAGGGAGGATTAACGTTATTAGCGTTATTAAAATTTTTAGCAACACAAGGACACAAAGTAAACAAAAGTAAGTTACAACTTTGGAGAAAACAAGTTAGATACTTGGGATATGTAATATCCAATGAAGGTAGAATATTAGATGAGGAAAGAAAAACATCAATCTTGCAAGCACCCAAACCAACAACCAAGAAGGAAATGATGTCTTTCTTGGGTACAACTAATTTCTGTCGGAGCTGGATACCACATTATGTTTTGGAATCTGCGCCACTGACTGACTTGATATATAAGACACCAATGGCAGCACAAGATATCTTACAATGGACACCTGAAGCAGAAACAGCTTTCTGCAGGTTGAAGCAGTTGATAGTTTCTTCATTAGTTTTAGGACTTCCAAATTATCACAAATGATTCTTTCAGACCGTAGATTGTAAGCAAGGATATATGACATCAGTATTGACGCAACAACGTGGGGATAAGCAACGCCCCATAGCCTATTATTCATCGCAGTTAGATCCAGTGGCGTGATCTTTGCCTCACTGTGTACAAGCAGTAGTTGCAGCTGCAATAGCAGTACAGGCTTCGGCCTCAGTGGTGTTATTCCACCCCCTCACATAGAGAGTGCCTCATGCAGTTGCAATAATTTTACTGCAAGAAAAAGTGGCATACCTCTCTCCTGCTAGACATCTTTCATGTATGACTATACTGCTGAGCCAACCTCATATGACAATTGAACGATGTATGACATTAAATCCATCAACATTACTTCCAACTCCTGCGGATGGCACACCACACAGCTGCCTGCAGGAAATTGAACAGTTAGCTTTACCTAGACAAGATCTCACAGATATGCCCTTGGATAATGCCGAGGTGACATATTACGTGGACGGCTCATGCAGAAGGGGTCCTACAGGGAAGAACCTGGTAGGATATGCAGTAGTTACAGACACTGAAATTTTAGAAGCCCAATCCTTACCATATAACTTATCTGCACAAGCAGCAGAATTGATAGCTTTGACGAGGGCATGTACTTTAGCAAAAAACAAGTGTGTAAACATATATACTGATAGTCAGTATGCTTTTTCTACAGTACATGTATTTGCACAACAATAGAAAAATAGAGGAATGATAACATCTAGTGGAAAACCTATTAATCATGCGCAATTTATTTTGGAGTTATTAGAATCTATTCAGTTACCTACCAAAGTAGCTATTTGTAAATGTGTAGCTCATACGAAACAACAGGATAAGATTTCAAAAGGCAATGCACGAGCTGATGCAGCTGCAAAGCAAGCAGCCTCAGACTCAGAAACTTTACTTTTGAATGAGGAATTACAACCCTCTGAGATTTTAGATTTAGACATGTTAAAAACAATGCAGATGCTTACTACAAAAGCAGAAAAACAAAAATGGATAAAACGAGGTGCAATCCTTGAGAATGGACTGTACATTTCCAAAGAGAGAAAACCGATATTGCCGTCTAATTTATTTAGATATGCAGCTTTGTTGAGCCATGGGCAGTGCCATGTCTCAAAAGGGGGATGGTACAGTTAGTAAATCGAATATTCCAAACATATGGATTCACAAATTACACACAAAATTTTTGTGCAGCTTGTCATACTTGTAACAAGCACCATGCACAAGGGGCATTTAAAACCAAGCAAGGAAGTTTTCCTATACCACCATATCCGTTCCATACTATTTGTATGGATTTCATAGAATTGAATAAGTGTGAAGGGAAAAAGTTTTGTTTAGTTATTGTAGACATGTTTTCTAAATGGGAAGAAGCTTTTCCAACCAAACACCCAGATGCAGCAACAGTGGCGAAAGCCCTGATAAAAGAGATAATCCCTAGATTTGGCATTCGAAAGGATTTATAGTGACAACGGCACACATTTCAGAATCAGACAATCCAGCAACTTGGGAGATTTTTTTGGTATCTCCTTAAAGAACCATTGTGCCTACCACCCACAGTCAGCAGGACTGGTGGAAAGGTACAATGGTACCCTCAAAAATAAGCTTAGGAAGCTAGTTGAAGAAACCCAGAAGAATTGGATACACTGTCTGCCTTTGGCACTGCTGAGTATGAGAACGGTTCCAAATGTGAAGGGTTTGACTCCCTTTGAAATGGTTTTTGGGAGAGCATATTATGTGCCTCAGTGGAAAGCTCTCATGCCTGCAGAGCAAGAGGCTGACAGTTCATTAGCTAGTTATATGAGGAAACTTGTAAACTGAACAGGCAAAACAGACTACTGAAAAACAAAATAGAGAAGAAACCACACAGTAGCACAGAACAAAATGATAAAGCGCTTTTCGTTTATTCCAATAAACAAACTTCTTCAGATCAAGAAAAACAAAAAGTCACAGTTTAAATACTCTCTGGGCTAATACTTACAAAGTCAATTAACTACTTAAAGTGAAAGCTGACTTACAAGACACGCCCTATTTGCAAACAAAACTAGACTAAAAACTGCTTTTAAAGTAAAAGCTAAAAATCCAAATAGTCAGACTAAAAGTACAACTAGCGTTGTCTATAAAAATGTGTAAATATAGCAAACTACTAAGCTAGTGAGGCAAAGAAATAATAATTACAAGTGCATAAAAACTCCGCTGGTGTTTGTAAAACTGAGTTACCTATGTTAGTGCACTAAACTGTGTATGTTGAAGCACATCAAGTGTACTGAACATAATTGGTAGTAAGTAAAGTATCAAGATAAAACTACAAATTCTCAGCAAAAAATACTCAGCAAAAAATACTCAGCAAAAAATACACATAAGGTCACTGAACCAAGGTGCTCAAAAGCATTAGAATAGCTGCATCGTGCTAGTGTGGAAGGTAACCTGACACAGCCTACCTATTAAGGCTCCTAAGTTTAAGAACACTACTTAAAGAACAGTTCTCATTCAGACCTGGTGAACTGTATGCGTTGAGTCTAATTTGCCAAAACAGCTCTCGCTCTTCTAACTTAAGTGGGAGAGGAGCACCCCTGAAGTTCTGTGTGATCTGGTCAATAATCAAAAATTTAAACATATGGTTGGGATAAACTGAAATGTGTTTTGCTAGTGCATTATCAAGTTTCTGCTTCCTGATCGCATAAGTATGTTCATAAATGCGTCACGTAGGGTCGCTCTGTTTTGCCCACGTGAAAGCTGTACAGGTTTGGCACATAGCTAAGTAGATCACCATTCTTGAATTACTGTTAGCTCTTAGGTTCAACTTGTATTCGTGATCGTGAACTTTAAATCTATTGGATTCCAAGATGTATTGACAAAAATTACACGCCTGGCATTTAAACATGCCAGCTGTCATTGTTTTTAATATTATGTCGTTCAAGGAGGGCTTTGAGGTTTTTTGCCTTTCTATAAACAACCAATGGGTGATTACCAAGTTTTTGGTGTACTGTGTTGTCCTTTTTGAGTAAGTCCCAATTTTTACGTAGTGCCTGAACACAGTCACTACTATTGAGACTGTATGTTGTTATGAATGTGACACCAAAACATTCAGAAGAATGCCTACTTGTGTGGACATTTACTAAGTCTGTGTTCGAGGATTCAGTGTCATTCATAAGAACCAATTCTCTATTCAAGATTGGTTTATAAAAATGACACTGACGCTTAGACGACACTTCTTCTATAATAGTGTCTAACATTTCATGTGGGTAACCCCGGTGTAAAAACATATATGAGGAAACTGTTAACAAATAAATCTGTTTTGCAGTTTAACTCTTTTTCAGATAAGGAACAGACCAGACCGGTGGAAGCAGTCTTGGCCCCTGGGACGTTTGTGTGGCTGAAAGTGACGAAAAGGAAGAATTGGGCGAGTCCAAAGTGGGAGGGACCGTACCAGGTTCTGTTGGCAATGCCTACTGCAGTTAGAGTGGCCGAGAGGATGTCCTGGGTTCATTTGACACATT
Organism: Protopterus annectens; assembly: GCF_019279795.1. Taxonomy (NCBI): domain Eukaryota; kingdom Metazoa; phylum Chordata; order Ceratodontiformes; family Protopteridae; genus Protopterus; species Protopterus annectens. Next base: position 618,488,710 of record NC_056732.1, on the reverse strand, counting down.
GCAAACCGGTAAAGAACTTTCAATGTGATAAAAACTTTGTGACTGATACACAACCAGACCGAGATGGCCAAAAACAAAGCAAATAGAAATTTAGATCAACCCCAGAGATGTTGCATAATCATTTTGTTGAGTGTACATTTATTGACTGTAATTGTGACAATTTTCCTCTTGTTGTGGTTTATCCTACACACAACCTCACAAGTCAAAGTGGGAAGGCGTGACGAAACGTCTATAGACTGGCACCCAAATTTTAACACATACCTAGCCATGAAACGTGTATATGCAGAGACTATGAACATTTCAAATTGCTGGGTTTGTACAGCTATACCAACAGCATATGGAGGACTGATAATGTCCGCTGTCCCTTTGGGGATAAATGAGACTTGGGAGAATTTACTCTTCGATACAGGAACTGTGAGATCACAAGACAAAATAGCTTTATTTTTACCTGTCACACAAAAAGGAGTTGTATGTTTTTATAAAAATGATACCCTCCAGGTGGGCTGGAGCAATTGTAATATAACCATATCTTACCGATGTTATATTAAGAATAGTAATGGCAATACTTTTTGCAATACTAATTATGACTCATATTTGAACTCATTGAAAACAACCATGAATGACATTCGCAAGAATCCAGTTTTGTTTAAACAATTGTCAGTTATAGATCAGAAAATGTTTCATGCAGGGTTGATGCGTATTAGTACTAAAGTAGAAAACTGTTATTTTATTTGTGGGAAAAAGGCATATAAATGGTTACCTGAGAATTGGTCCGGCAGTTGTTTTTTGGGTTATTTGGTTCTAGCAATAGGACATACTGCAGAATTACCTTTGGGTAAGATACGAAACGTGAGAGATGCAGCTCGAAAACCTGAAGGTCCAGTTGAAAAACCTGTGAATCCAGTCGGAAAGATCGAAGCTGGCTGGAAAGATCATAATGCCGTGAAAGACAAAAGCAAATTGACTCATATGGACTTGAGTGACAGTGTTATATCCTGGGCAGGAATATTCCCAGCCTATGGAGCAGTCAAATCGATCTGGGAGCTGAGGAAGTTGTCGAAACTTCTCGAAGTAATGAGTAATGCAACTTTTTCTGCCCTAGAACTGGTGACTGATGAACTGAATGCAATGAGAACTGTTGTGCTAAAAAATCGAATGGCTCTTGACTTCACCCTAGCGGCAAGAGGTGGTACGTGCATGCTTATCAAAGAAGAATGCCGTGCGTATATACCAGATAGCAGGCATGAAATTAATAATCACCTAGAGGTAATTCAGCAAGTATCAGCCATGACTGAACCAGGCCCAAACCCACTGATGGACTTTTTCCAGAATCTATTTGGGGGGTGGGGTTCCATCCTAATGAATATTCTGATTGCCATTTGCGTGGGTATACTCCTAATAGGAGCATGTGTTTGCTGTGGAATTCCCTGCATGAATAGATTAATCAAAGATTTTATTGATGTATCTGTTACTGAAACTTTGTACCAAGATATTGAGATTGAAAGATTGATTTCAGATGACATTTTTTCTGAAGTATAGATTGAATGACTCACCTAGCTGAAAATCCTAAGTGGAAGAAGTTGGGAGATGAAATGACACTATGCATACTTCAAAATAGAATAAAAAGTATTAATAGGGGGGAAAATGTTAGAAAAATGTGTATTTCAATATATGAGAAATGCCAGTTTAAAAGCAAAGTAGTATATAATGCATTTTATTCTATTAATCATATAGTAGAGAGGATTAATTCATGTTTAAATGTAAAGTAGTTTTGAAACTGCAGTGTGGCTTGAAGCAAGTTGACCTTCGACCCTGGCTGATGCTAGCTTAGCAAGTTTTAATGTTTATGCTTTTCACAAGTGATTATCTGCTGGGTCAGGAAATTAAATGTGTGAAATAATGAAATCTTCTGCTCTTTCCTGCTGGGATGATTTGGCCTTGTATATGTATTACTGAGATAGCACGCAGCTGGTGAGAAAGTGTAACAGAGAACAAAGATGTATATTAAAAGATTGAATCTGCTATTGTATTCGAACTGATATGAAACCTTGAAGAAGTAACTTTACAGAAAGACATTATGTCTGACCAGGTGGATAGCAAGGCCGTATTGTTACCAGAGGAAAACTTTTTTAAAATATATAGCATCAGCAGTTTTAATGAATAGAGGACTGTAAGCTAAAGTGATGTAGATGCCCTGTGACATACCACATCAGTAAGGTGGGCACAGCTTGAATGTTAAACCTATATAAAATTGTGTGCTTCCTGTTTCATGTCAGACAAAATTCTGTACTTATACTTTTTTTGCCTCCTGGTGTACACTAGTAAACTTTTGAATCTGGACCTCCTGTGTATTGAATTCTTGATTTTATTTAACATTAGCAGTCACTCATCAGAAGCAGTGGCCTGCTGAGAGGTCTCAGACCCAACTGATGAGCTGATGGTATGAGCAGTAGAAGTTGAAGGGACAGAAGGCATGTCCAACTCCAAATGGGTCTCAACAGAGGTCTGGGTCGATCAACCAAAAGTTGAAGGGGGATGCGAAAGTGCCTCACCTTTCTCAACAATCACAAGTCTAGTAGGCGAGTCAGGGTGGGAATTAGTGTTGTTCGTGGACCTAGGCTTTAGTTTCTTATCTTTCTTACGTCTGGGTAACTCGAGTTCAGAATTACCAGCTGATGCCATAGCACGCGATTGCTCAGATTCTTGCCTTAGAAAATGAGTTAAAAACTGTGCTATATGCCCAATAGTTCTAGCATTAAACCTAGCACAGATATGACAGTTAGGGACATCATGGTCTGTACCTAAGCAGGTGATGCAAAGTGTATGAAAGTCTCTGTGTGGAATTTGTTTACTACAGCAGAGACAATTATTAACTTTATCTGACATGAGTCAAAGAAAAATGAAAGGAGTTCCCCAATGGAGTAGTTATCTTTCCTGATTACAAAGTCTCTCTGGTGCAGACCAACCAATGCACTTTACATCTTCTTCAGACTCTGGTGGCAAGAAAAGACTGAAGTGATGACACTGGCTGGCTCCCTTTATACCTCAGCTTGCTTTGCTGATGTCAGTTAAGGTATCCGCCAGCCAGGGAGATGAAATAAGTTTCTCTGGCAGTCAGGCTGGCCGAGGGCTTTCACATCAGGAAAACCCCAGCTGTCAGGAAAGCAACAGTGAAACACGAAGAACATCTAATACTGCTATATGATGTCAGGTATTGTGTGACAGCTCCCTATATCGACAAATCCCAGTGCAGAATTAGTACTGAATATTGATATCAGGAATTTTGTGGTAACACTCTTAATAACAAATCCCAGTGCAAACTTTTACTACATTATGATGTCTAAGTCACTTTATGAAAAAAATGTCTACCAACAAAGTCCTGTGCAGAAGTACCACTACATTATGATGTCAGCTACTTTGCAACAACACTCTAAAACAACAAAGCCCTGACCAAAACTAGTACTGCTTTATTACGTCAGTCAGTTTGTGACAACACACTGTAACAATAAAAGTTAATGCAGAGATAGTACTGCATTATGATTTCTAAGTCAGATTCTGAAAACATGTGACAACAAATACAAGTAGGTGGCACAGTGGTGTAGCGGTTAGCATTGTCACCTTACAGCAAAGGTTCTCTACTTTGATTCTCAGCTGAGGTGCCTTCTGTGCAGAGTCTGCATGTCCTCCCCATGTTCACGTGGGTTTCCGCTTGGTGCTCTGTTTCCTCCCACATTCCACAGACATGCATCTGGAGCATTTCTCCCCGGGTCTCTGCTGAAAATGGGCTCTGTCCCAGTTGGACTTTCCCAGTAAACAAATATTAAATAAATACAAATAAATGAAGTAGTACTGTATTATGATGTCAAAGTCACTTTGTGACAAAACTCTATAACAACAAAGCTTTCTATGTAACTAGTACTGTGTTATGATGTCAGCCACTTTGTAACAACAGCCATGAAACAACAAATTCCTGTGCAGAAGTAGCTCTAGACTATGATGTCAATGTCTTAGTGGTATCCCTCTGAAACAACAAAGCCCTGTGCTGAACTACTGTTTTATTATGAAGTGGAATTCACTTTGTGACAACACAGTTGTAAAAAGTCTCGATGCAGAACCAGTACTGCATTATGATGTGAGTCACTCTGAACTACAAAGCCCTATGCAGAACTTGTACTGCAATATGACATCACTCAGTCTGTGAAAACACTCTGTAGCAACAAAGTCCTGTGCAGAGACAGTACTGCATTTTGATGTCTACGTGAGATTCTGGAAGTAGTATATTTCAACAAAACCTTATGCAAAAGTGTTTCTGCAATATGATGTCACTCAGTGTGTGACAACACTGTAGCAATGAAGCCCTCAGCAGATCTAGTACTTCATAACCAAATCTAGGTCACTTCGAGAAAACATTCTGTAACAACTATTCCCTCTGTAGAACTAGTACCACATTATGATGTTAGCCACTAGGTGAAAACACTCAGTAATATCAAAGTCCTGTGCTGAATCAGTATTGCATTATGATATCCAAGTCACTTCTTGATAACACTCTCTAACAGCATCATCCTGTGCAAAACAAGTACTGCATTTTTTTTGTTGTGTGTTTCGGCTTTTCCCGGTTAGGGGTCGCCACAGCAGAACTCCGGTCCGCTAATGATTGGCAGTAGATTTTTACGTGCCGAGTTGCCAGCCCTGACGCACAACCTTCAACGAAGGTACACCCATTCATGCATGTCTCCACACAGAAGGCGCTTTAGCTGGGAATCGAACAGGACAACGTCTTACTGTGAGGCGACAACGCTACCACAGCACCACCACCGCAGTATATTTGATGACAGTTATTCTGTGACAACCATTGAAACAACAATGCCTTGTGCAGAACTAAGACTGCATTATGGTGTCTAAGTCACTGTGTCACAAAGCTCTAACAAAAAAGCCTTGCACAGAACTAGTACTCCAGGATGTCAGTGACCATCAGGAAACTGGAAAATGTTTTAAGGATCGCACTATAGAGGTGCTAGCATGCAACAGATGAGCTTTTTGTGTAGTTCAAGCTGCAGTTGACATCACTGAACTTGTGGGCTATTTGTACTGTGCTCAGCATGCTTGGCCAGAGACTGGGTATAGCATTTTGGTGACAGGTATGAAGCATGTGTGTAGACAAATGTTGGCAACAACAAACAGAATCGCTAGAAGTGCAAGTATTATGAAGTTATAACAATAACAACAAGTTAATCAGATAGCATTCTGTGTGATAAAAGAAACTATAGATAATGATTTCATAAATAGCTAGTTTAATGCACAAAAGGCATTCACTGATATTATAAGTGCAATGCAAGAAAGAATACAGCCAATACACACACTGGGGTAGCTTTGTGGGCATAATATGTTTTTTGTATATAAATGAGTAACAAAGGGGTACTTTTTCAATAGTAAAAGAACATCCTATGTAAAGTAATTTACACTGTGTAGACTATAGATATATATTAACAGTCATGTAATGAAGACAACCAGTGTCAGGGAGTAGAGGGACAAAGCCATGACTATGGCCCAAACATCCCAAGTTCAATTTGCGACTGGGGCACCTGAGGTGCTGGTAGGTGAGGATGGGTGTCCCAGTCATGGGGAGGAGGAAGTGAGGTATATGTGCTTGGGGCACACTAAAGTGGCTGATTTCCCTGGTGGAGTTCAGGGATACAGAAGGTGGGTGCAGTATTATACTGACATTAGTCCCTTGCAGTAGTGAAGAACAGCTCCACTATAATGCCAACTGCACATCCCACCCACGGGGATATTACTGGGTACATGCACAGGGTTGAGAAATTAGAAAAAGACTTCCCTGCTGTAGTATGATACTGCATCAGGGACCTCTAGCTCTGTATTGTCCAAAGACATGGGTTGGGAATACCACAGCTAAGGCTAAGATGATTCTGGCAGTCCCAATGAATGATGATAGGAAATGGTAGCAGCTGATTGTTATCTGCAGGCAGCCAAAAAGAAGCCAAAATAAAAAACAGTTATATAATAAGCACAACGTTTTCCCTTTAAAAGACTGATGGTTTATAGACAGCAGAAAAAAATGGCCAGTATGTATGACTGGATATTACCTGATCACACAAACAGGCTTTTTAAATGTGTGCAAGATCACAGTAAATTGTGGATGGGGGGATTTGCCTTTTCCCCACTGTAGTATGATCATGGAGTTGGTATTTATAATTAGCAGGGGGTGTGGGGGGTGCTGATCCATTATTCGACTAATTTTTTGCTGATCAGAGTTCATAGAATCCCAAGTTGTCAACGATGTGGCAGTGGGAGAACAAAACTTATACCCTGCAGGACTCATGTTAAAATCCATTCTGGTGATTTGGCAATCAACAAATCATTGGAATCGGATGACTAAATAAATATAAGTGAAATTTGTGTACACTGACTTATGCTGATATACCTCAAATATACATTTATACATACACTCACATGCACACAGACACACACACACACACACACACACACACACACACATAGATACATATGTATATATATACACACACACACACACATACACACATAGATACATACGTATGTGTATATATATATATATATATATATATATATATATATATATATATATATATATATATATTGTGCGCGTGTGTGTGTGTGTGTGTGTGTGTGTGTGTGTGTGTGTATGTGTATATAAAATCTGGAAATCATGTATATTTGGTGGGTGTTTAATTAGTTAGATTGTGCAAACAATATTTCTAAATGCAAATAAGTGATATTTTGGTACAGTAAAGAAAAATGAATTCTGGAAAATTGAATGCTGTTTGGTGTGGCACATAGTGTAGTCACAAACTTGTGGATTGTTTTTGGTTGTGTGGATGCTTTCATAGCTGTAGTGAAGGAATACTCATCATATGTAGAAATAACAGAGCTATGTTGTGAAATTAACAATAGTGAAGGTGCAAGGAAGGTATTAGCCTAGGTTAATGCAATCAAATTTAAAACATCTGGCATTGGTGACACCAGAAAGCTTTGATTCATCATGGCAATTACTCACAATTTAAGAAATCACTTACATCCAAAGCCATCTGTAGTTAATCATGAGTTCAACAAGAGAAACCAGAAAAAAGATGAGAACATATTATTGTCATAGCTGAAATGCACACAGTAGCAGAAGTTAAATCAGTTTCAAGAGGTACTGATTGAGACTGACAGTTAAATTATACAGAAAAATGATTGTCAAAAATCAGATTTTAAGCTTAAATAAAACATTACACGTCACAATGGCCACAAAAAACACCTCAAAGCATTCCCAGAAGGTGCAGCAACAGTTTAATGAATATACTATCAATAAACTAATTAGAAGGCATAATCACAGACCACCACATTTTTTGTTGTGGCAGATTTTCCCATCAAACTATTGACTGCTGGTTTCAGAAACATGTTTCCATTAAGTGTCATAAGACTGGCTGCACCGACAAGATGACAAATATAAAACACAAAAGAATGTAATTGCACCCTACCTACCTAATCTTGCTAATGTCCCTATTCTACTAATTCTCTCCTATACATGTACTTCCACATGTACCTCTACACATTGCTGTTTTTCCCTCTACAGCTTCCCCTCTCTGAATCTAACATAATATAACATCAAAACCTTGAATGTATCTAATGTAAATACTGTACATAGTTTTGTAACTCTACTCTCTCTCCCTATCTGGAAATTTTCTCTTTCCTTTCTACCTACAAACAAAGTTCATGCTAAGAGATGCTGCTAACTAGCTACAATAATCATTTCTGACACGTGTGTGTACTCCACTTTTACTACTAAACAACTGCATCTCTCTACATACACCAGATTCTTTTTTCTACTAAACAACCACCTCCTTCTCTACTACTCCACGTCCCCTCTCTTCTCTCACCAGAACCTTGAATTTATACTTAGTACACACTGCACTTTTCTCCTTTATTTCTTCCACATTCTACAAAACCTATACTTCTATCTTTCAAATATTAAATCTTTGCAACCATTAACAGAAGACTTGCAATTTCATAGTTTTTAATATTTTGTCAGCTTATTCCACTGCCTTAGTTCAACTTTATGCTGTGCAAATGACTCTCTAATCAACTGCATATATGTCATGAAGAGTATTCATTTTTTTTCAATTGTAATTTGTTATTTCTCAGTACATAATTCTACGTTTGTTTTAAATTATCATATGTTTGATTTACTTGTATGTATTATGGAGCTTTTCTCCCCGGGCCTCCACTGAAAATGGGCTCTTTGAGCCCAGTGGACCTCCTCGGTTAGCAAACTGGAAATAAATAAATAAATAAATAAATAAAATACACATAAATTAAAGTGCATAATTAAACAGATCATGTAATATGCCTGAATTGAAATATATAGCTTATGAAGAATGTGACATTCAAAATACAGAATGTGGGTATAAATAATCAGCACAAGGACATGTGTGTCAATCCAGATTTGCTAGCAGTGAAGATGAAGAATTGCATAATGGATTACCTGTGTCTATTACCTGTATAATATGTTAAGAAAGTTATTTTTACACACACCATTATCAAAAACTAATGCCATATTTGAAACTCTGCCAAGTTATAAATTGATGCCTTAAGGTATCCTATAGGTTTTTGTAATAATTCAAGATAAAATAAAAATAGCAGATGTTTATGCACATGATCAAGAAGGAATACCATCGCTTGGTAAAGAGTAGATATGGAGTTTAAGGCAAGTTTAGGGTTTAATCTGAACTTGTATACACAATCGCAACATGGTTGCCAGACAGGATATCACTAAAAGCCTGTTGAAAGCTTTTATTTTATTTTATTTATTATTTTGTTTACCAGGGTAGAGCACTAATCAAACAATGACCATTTACGGACTTACCTGGGTAAGTTAAAGATATGTAAGAAAATATGATCAGCAAGATCACTACAGTTGGTCATGTATTCTGTTGTCATAGCCTGAAATATCTTAGTAATGATATTGCACATAAGGCCAGTGCTGCAGTGTAGACAGATAAAGCCCTGACTATGGCACAGTTGACCCTAGTGTGATTAACAACTTTGGTATCAGATAGCACTGGGAGGAAAGGATAACCGTGCCCATTCTGGGGGTGTAGGGTGTGCACTTGGGTACACCTCATGGTAGATCAACAACATTGCCTGGTGACACCTGGGGGCATTAATTTCTGGTAGGCAGGGCAGTGGCTGAGCTCCCATGAAGATGGGACAATGTACCAGCATATCCCTTGTATACCTTCCCCTGAGACAGTGAACAGGTGCATGCAAAGGTAGTATAATGCTGCTGCTGCTAAGGTGTGTCAGTCTCCTCTCCAGCTCCAAACACAGGTTGGGGTTAGTCCAGTGCAGGCTAGTTAAGTTTGGTAGATGCAGTAAAAGAGGATAGGTCCATAGGGGCAGCTGATTGTCAGCTGTAGGAAGCCAAAAATAACCCTGTAATATTACACATTGAAGTATTTCTGTTCATAGGTGATTAGTAGGCTAACGTTACAAGAGCCTTTACAAGCCTAGGCAATAATTCCCAGGATATGACAATATTATATCTTAATTCTCCAGATATGGGATGGGGTAGTATCAGGGTAGTGAGTCTTGGGTGTTAGAACTCCAAGTCATGTTACAGACTGCCTCGGTCCATAAGGGACATGGGCAGTACCACAGGAGTGAATTTATGGTTCCCCATCCATTTATCCAAATTCTTTTGAAGAGAGTGAGGGACAGACTTTGTTTTACAAAGATGGGAAGTTTATTCAATAGACAAAGTAGTCTTTGGGATACAAATCTGACTCTCCAGCAAGTTCTGTTAGTGCACAAATTAGGTTCAGGTCCATGGAACATGTAACCTTCATAAAATTATTCTTGCGAATATGTAATTTTTTCATCAGGCTGGATCAGAGAATGCCTTGTAGGTCAGGCATAAGTCACCTCCCAATAAACGATATGAGACTGAGTAAAGGGATAGGGCCTTTAGTCAGTCTGCATAAGATGTGCCTTATGCTTTGTATTTTTTTAGTGAGAAACCTCTGGGGCCGCTCCAATTGGGTGCCTGGTTAGGTATATGCAGAAGAGAACATTGTATTCAATTATGGGCCTGATGAGGGCCGAGTACAATGGTAACTTCCTTTGATCTTGATACTTTGCATTTACTTATAAGCTGAGCCACACAGAAGGATTTCCTCATTACCGTAGCTATGTTCAAACTTTAGGTTACTGTCTGTCTGTGTTCCTAGGTATCTCACCACTGGGTCTACTTTGAGGAGTGTGCTATCAATATTATAATTTGCATGGCTATCTGATTTATCAAAGAGTAATTGCGCATTTTTAGCATTTAGTCTCAGACCAATGTTTTGGCACCAGTCATTTGTCATTTTTAGGCCTGTTTCTAGGATGTCAACATCATTCGGGGAGTCAATGATTACTCCCAGCTTATAGTCATTGGCAAACTTGGCGAGTCAGAAGGCCCCAATATTGGCCTTCACTGCAGAGAAGCATATACCAAACAGGAGGAGTCTCAAGAGTAGACTGAGCCCTGTGGGACACCGCTAGTAACAGGTTTCTTATCGGATGTGGATTCTCTTATTCAGATAATATTTGTCCTGTCAGTGAGCCAATTTGCTGTTCATCTGATGATGTAGGGATTTATGCCTAACTCAATAAGTTTATGATCACTGAGTGGGGGATTGCGTCAAAAGCCTTGGCCAGGTCTAGATAAGCAGTGTGTATTACCCTCATCAATGGCCCTGTTGATTTTCTCAAAGAAGTCTACCAGATTCAGCAGGCAGGACCTTCCTTTGAGAAAGCCAAATTGGGTCTGGTCCAGAGTTTGGAGATTTCCTATGTTGTTATTAACCAGGTCCATGACAATTCTCTCCATGGCCTTACAGATAAGACTGGTCAAGCTTATGGGTCTGTAGTTCCATGGGTCAGTTGATGGGCCCCCAGTGTGCAGAGGGACACCTGTTGCAGTCCTCCAGTCCTCTGAGACAAAGCCTGTCTGGAGGCTGTGATTAAAGAAGTTTTTTAGTTGCCCTGATAGATTCTGTTTTAAGCTATCCTGGAATAATATCGGTACCCTTGGAGGTTGTATTTTTGGCTTTAGAAAGCTCAGTAAAAACCTGACCTCTCATAATGAGCAGTAGGGAGATGATTGCGGGTGTTTCTTTGACTGTAGTAGGAGGTAATGGGGGTTAGAAATGCTGTGTTTTGTTATGAGGCTACAGAACTTAGAGAGCAGAAAAATAGTGGGTATTATGTCTTTTACATATTTTTTCTTTTCTCTGTGTTGGTGCACAGTTTCACATCTAGTGATGCAGGGGAGTGTGGCATTGTATAGTGATTTGTATAGAACTGTTCTAAGATTGCAGTGTTACAGAAAACTGATATTACATTTATAGGTTCATATGTAAGAACTTGGCTAGCTGCCCTTGTAGGCTATTTTAAGCCTATTCCAATTTCTCTTTCTGTGTTCAAAATAACCTATTCCATTTGGTTATCCATCCCATGGTTGATAATTATATGTTACCCTAATGAGAATAACTGGGATCATACCATAGATAATTTGGGGGGGACCTATGTATGGGATAAAGCATTTAGGAGCTGCATCTGTCCATTAGTAGTACAGGGGGCAATCCTTGGGTACATTTTCTGTTTCCTATTTATGATCTAAGTTGAAAATGGTCAGGAATGAACTTTGTTTTAGGTGGATGGGGAGTCTGTTCCATTGCAGAAGTATCCTCTGTGAAATACACCTGCCCCTGCAAATCATTCTGTTGATGTTGCAGAAGAGGTTTAAATGCCTAGGCTGAGTTTTCTGATGCCACTTGACTTGCTGTTGTGCAGTAAATCCATGAGTATTGGGTCAGAGGATGCCTTGTATGCCAGACACAGGCCACTTCTTATCAGTCTGTAGAATACGGAGTATAGTGATAGGGCTTTGAGTCAGTCCTCATAGAAAATGTTGTTTAGGCCTTGTATCCTTTTAGTAAGGTATCTCTGTGGGCATTACATTTGTCGCATGTGTCTGGACAGATACATGCCAAAGTGGGCATTATATTCAAAAATTGTGCAAAACAGGGCTGAATAAAGGGGTCAATTACATTTGTAGATCTAGATACAATCCTTTTGTTTATAACCTGTGTGTGTGTGTGTGTGTGTGTGTGTGTGTGTGTGTGTGTGTGTGTGTGTGTGTGTGTGTGTGTGTGTGTGTGTGTGTGTATATATATATATATATATATATATATACATAAATACACACAGATACACACACACACACACAGACAGACAGACAGACAGACAGATAGATAGATAGATAGATATAGTTATAGATATATCTTTATCTATGTATATATGTGTGTACAAGGACTTTCTTACAACTATAGACACATGTTGGTCAAAAGTTAGGTCACTGTCCACATAAGTTCCCAAATCTCAAACAACTAGGTCAACTCTCAGGGGCATATTGTCAATGTAGTAGTTCCCTGGGGTAGATGACTTCCCAAAGGATATAATAATGCATTTTCTGGCATTTAATTTCAGACCATGATTTTGAGACCAGTTATTTATTTGGGACATACCTTCCTGCAGGATGGCTAAGTCTTTTGGGGATTCAATGACTGCTCCTAGCTTGCAGTCATCTGCAAACTTCATCAGCCAGAGCCCTTTGGTGTTTGCTTTTACTTCAAAATAGTAAATGCTAAACAGGAGAGGTCCCAGTATAGAGCCTTAGGGGACTCCATGGTGACTAGTCTCTTTGTGGAGGTAACTTCCCCTATTTTGACTATCTGCTTCCTGTCTGTAAGCAAGTTGGCAATCCAGCAGTTGACATTTATTCCCAGTTTATTTAGCTTTTCTACTATGCCTGAGTAGGGAATTGTGTCAAAAGATTTGGCCAGGTCGAGGTATACAGTGCGTACCATTTTGCATTCATCCATTGCTTTGGTGACCTTTTCAAAAAAATCTATTAAGTTGAGTACACATGACTTCCCTTTGGCAAATCCAAACTGAGACAGGTCTAGTGTTTTGAGTTTCTCCTATGTCCTTAGTGATCAGTTCCATGATAAGTCTTTCCATGGTTTTGCATATGAAGCTGGTCAGACTTATGGGTCTGTAATTGCTTCAGTCTGTGGAAGGTCCTCCTTACGTCAGAGGAATAACTGTAGCTGTTCTCTAGTTTCTTGGTACAAAACCTTTATGGAGATTGAGATTGAACAGTGTTGTTAGGGGTATGGCTAAATTGTGCTTCATCCTATTAGAGATGCATTCATGGGTACTACCAGGAATATTGTCAGGACCAATCAGTGCAGTATTTTTAGCTTTTGATATCACTTTTATGACTTGCTTTTGTGGCATTGCTGGAGCTGAGTCACTTTCCAATATATCTTGAGGGTAATACAGAGGGGGAGACAGGGGTAAAGTTAGTGCTAAATTTATCAGCCAGTAGGCTGCATTGTGTTTTTCAGATTATGAACATAACTAAAAAATGCCTTGTGATTTACTTTGGCTTAGGTGGTTATTTTAGCCTCAAACTTGGCTTTAGTGGATTTTATTACTCTCCTGAGTTTTTTATTTTGGTGACAAGGACTCTAACATTCTGGGAATTGCTCTTCTTAATTTTTGGTCAAAATTATTTTCCTTTTATTAGAAAGCTTGTTGATAATATGGACCCATCGTATGGGTTTGTTTCTGGGGTTTGCCCTGCACTTGCGCCTGTGGGGTACACCTGCATATATACAGCTGTTTATGTGCTGCTATAGTGTGATGGTGTACATTTCTGTGTACTGAGTGGAGTTAACTGGGTTTGGTGGGGATTTGAAGCTTGCTAATGTATCACTGAGGAGTAGAGATTTTGTCTTAAAGACATTTCTAAAGGTACCTTGGGTGGAAGAGATCTCCGGTTTCAGTTTTATTTTAATGGAGACTGCTTTATGGTCAGACAACATGTAATAACGATATGCAAGGGATGGTGCAAGATGCTCCCATGTTAGTAAGGACAAAATCCAGGATGTTATTCCCCTAGTGGGTACTCTGCCTAATTGTTCCAGTGTATTTGTATTGACAAAGTCAAGGAATCTCTGTGCTCTTGCACTAGTGGTGGTGTAGGTTTCCCAGTCTATAGTTGGATAGTTTAGATTACCTAAGAAAATATAACTGGGTTTAATACTGAGTGATTCTAGTTCCTGTAAATTGGTGTTGTGGCTTTCTTTTGTCATAGAGGGAATTCTGTAGTTAGCTAATACATGGGACGGGTCCTTTCTGATGGTTATTTCGACATGAAGACGCTCTGGTGCATCATGCTTCCCTACCAGCCTTGATGAGAGTCTCTTCTGAATTTAGACTGATAGACCTCCACTTTTTTCCCCTCTCATGCAGTAACTGGTCTAAACATGTGGAAGGCACATCTGGAGTGCTCTCCACTATTTAAACCATTTCTCAGTCACTACACAGACTTCAGTGTCCTCCAGGGTGAGAATGGCTTGTAGGGAGTGGAGTTTCTTGTTCAGGCTCGTAGCATTGATCAGTAACACCTTCATATTTTCCTTTGTTTGTTTCATTATATTGGTAGGTTTATTAGTTTGCCATTGCCTAAAAAGGCACTATGAAGGTGGACAATGTCTTCGCCAATAATCAAAACCCAACAGGGGACAGATGTAGGCCATCCCTGGTGAAGCAACATGGTCTGTTGATCATATCGGGCCCCCTTTGAATTACACCAAATGCTAAGACAATTATTAAAGTCAATTATTTTTTGCTTATTACATAATTACAATATTAATAACAACACTATCATCAATTATTGCATTTACTTTATACTTGATATCAATATAATTATCAATTATTACATTTGCAATGATTTGTTTCTTAAGTAAGAGAAGCACAAAGTTTCACAGTAAATCCACTAACAACATTTAAAGCATGCAGAAAGAATATAATGTCAAAGGAATATAAATGAGTCTAGGAGTTTTGTCAATTAAATAAATCTTAGGATCATAGGATCATAGGAAGTTACTTGGCTATTGGCTTGAGGCCCTTACAAGCCTAGCCAAAAATTTAGCCCATGTTCCAACAAGTCAGCATCCGATGCCCCTGTCCAGCAGGGATACAGGTGGAATCGCAGGGGTATATTTTCTGTTCTCCATCTAGTTTTCCGGGTTGCACTCAAAAAAAGGTCTTGACATGGAGAAGGAGTCTATTCCACAGAAGGGGGAGTCTCTGGGACACAAATCTGTCCCGCCAACAAGACCTATTAATATCAAAGACCAGGTTGAGATCATGCATGTGGGTTACTTGAGTGGAGCTTGACTTGCTGATATACAGCAGTCCCATCAAGGCGGGGTCTAAGATTGCTTTGTATGCCAGACAGAGGTCACTTCTGAGGAGTCTGTATGAGACTGAATAGAGGGGTAGGGCTTTTAGCCTATCTGTGTGGGATAGATGTTTGAGGCTCTGGATTCTCCTGGTAAGGAACCTTTGTGGTCTCTCCAGCTGCTGGATATACTTTGTGAGGTACATGCCGAAAAGGGCACAGTACTGAATAATGGGTCTTATAAGAGAAGAATACAGGGATGTTATGACCTCTTTGTCCCTGGATGAGATACCCTAATGAGGTGGGCCATGTAGAAAACTTTCCATATAACTGAGGCAACATGGTGATCAAAAGTCAGTTTGCTATCAAACTGGGTGCCCATGTCTCTCACAACTGATTGCATGCTTAGGACCTTGTTATTAATGTGATATACTTGGGGGATGTCACTCTCCCCAAAGGGGATGATGATGCATTTTTTGTTATTCAGTTTGAGGCCATGTTTCTGGCACCAGCCATTTGTTTGAGTGAGACCCTCTTGGAGGACATCCACATCACTAGGGGAATTGATGACAGTGCCCAGCTTGCAGTCATCTGCACCGTCTTCCCCTCATCCATGGCTTTGGTAACTGTCTCAAAGAAGTCCACCAAATTTAGCAGTCATGGCCTCACCTTGACGAAACCAAACTGTGTGGGATTGAGTGTTTGGAGATGACTTGTAACAGACACCTGATTTTTAACATTGAAAAACATTTAAAATGAATGTCTGATTAACCAGATTAGTAGCTATAGATGAAAGAATGGCCTTATAAATCATCTTAGAAGGAGGGATAATCAGACCAACTACCAAAAATGGGAGAATGACCACACACCATGGGTGGAACAATGACTGTATTACCCACCACAAATGGCGTGAAACACTTGAGCATGGGCATGCCCACAGGAAAAAATGAAGACCAAGATGGCCATGCCAGTGCTAGCAGAAGGCAATGACACTAATGGATGACCATAAAGGGGTGCCTAGTTAAATGGGGAAGGGTCCAAACCACAACTCAGCACTGAAGCATGATCCTTCCTGTGTACTAAAACCAATTGATTATTATAGGAGCATTACAAAGATCTGAAAATATGACCTTAAGTAGGTCACTGGAACAAAACACAAATACTAATCTATGCACATCCTATAAAAATAATTTAATTGTCTCATATCTGCATCATTTTTCTTCCTATTTCTTAAATCTATATTGAAATTCCACAAACAAATAATATTCATTTCATTAGCAAAACAACCTTCAACCTTTCTAACATTTCTATGTACTAGATGAAGTCGTTTGAGTGGGTTGAATATATACGTAGAATTCACAACACCTTCCCTTTACAAATTATATCACTTATTGCATATGACCCTGGTCATCCCATGGCTGTATCTATTTAAATGGAAGAAAGCATATATTATCTGTGATACAGCTATAAATAACACACACACATTTTATATATATATATATATGTGTGTGTGTGTATATATATATATATATATATATATATATATATATATATATATATATATATATATATATATATATATATATATATATATATATATATATATATATATATATATATATATATATGTATATATATATATATATATATATATATATATATATATATATATATAAAATAGAGATGTACACACATATAATATATATATATATATATATATATATATATATATATATATATATATATATATATATATATATATATATATATATATATATATATATATATATATATATATATATATATGGGATGAAGTATCAAGGAATGAGTTTTAGGATGGACCAAGTCACTTACAAGTATAATATATTTCATTTATAACACAAACTACATCCCCACATATTCTATAATTTTTTATTTATTTTTATTTATTTATTTTGTTTGTTTGAATTAATGTTTCCCACTGATTTTACTAAGCTGTGGTGATTGCATATTTTGCCTGCTAAATAAGGTTTTAGATAGTTTCCGGAGGATTATATGAATGCAATGTTTTCTGTGTGGGTTTCTGTTTATTCCTGATGTACTTTTTAATTTTTGATTAATTTGCAATGCTGCCTTCCATAAACATGCTATATGGCTGATTATATAAAAATTGTCCATCTACATTATATTTACCCTTGCCCCTATGGCCATGGTCAGAGACGAAAAAGGTCTAAGGACCAGACTATTCACCCAATTAACAAATATTAGAATTAAAATGAAAGAATAACTTAAAATCAGTTATAGCTGTGTCAGTTAACCTTTCATTCTTATTTTAGTCGGTTAGAATTACATTAGTATTTTGTATAGTATAGTATTGTTATTTTTTAGTAAGTAAAGTCTTAGTTTAGATATTTAGAATTAAAATAATTTTGCTGGCAATGACAATTTTTGATTGTATAGTTGCAGTCAGTTTATTTATGCATTTATTTTTATTCTTTAATTTTGATTTGTTTGTAATTGCAGTTTAAACATTTTATTTTGGGGCGCGGATTTCGGTAGGTACTGCTTATTTAAACTGAATTCAGTAGATGTGGTCCATGTTTTGGAGATGCAGTCAATAGGCCGGATTCTGTAAAGCTCATTAGCAGTGCAAACGTTGTGGATAAGGCTGTAATATGTAAATATGCCTCAGTGAACTTGGAATATCTTGGCACATAACACGGTTGAGCAGCAGCAATGCATGCCATGACACCCTGCACTGTATATCAGTCACAGCCACTGCATAGGTCACAAAAACTGTCTCATAAAGCTTGATGTACAGTCAGAGTTATGGAAATTATACCATCCCAATGTAAGCTGCATGGTATTCATAAATATATATATATATATATATATATATATATATATATATATATATATATATATATATATACACACACATACACATATACATATACACAAAAATAATCTCTCCAGTAAGCTTAGAGACAATTATGGGATATCTCCACAAGTCATTTAGTAGTAAAATATATTTGTTTTCTCTTATGGATTCTGACAGAATCCATAAAATTTCTAACAAAAAAAATTGATAAAGGCAAAGTGTAATCATGGCCACATCGCCACAGCAAAAAAAAAGCTAACAATAGGACATGTGTGGGGAATACAGGTAACTCCCACACCTGAGGAAATAGGGAGAGAGAAAAGCAGAGCTGGGGTAAGGGTGAAGAAGAGGGACGCACAAGAACTATGTTTGAATAGGTAAATCTAACAGTCAGTCAGAGGGGCATGGGCAATGTTTTTTTGTTTGTTTGTTTTGTTTTTCTCTTTTTTTGTGGGAATAGAAGGAAAGGTAAAACAAGGAAATAGGAGGCATGTTGCAAACTGTGTGGCAGTCATACCTGGATGCGCACGACTGATGACAGTTGTGTGCTGTGGGATAATAAATAGGGATCACAGTACACACTGAATATTGATTCCAGTACCCAGGCAGCAGTGCAAGTGTAAGCCAAGCAACAGCACAGATGAGCAAATGCAACTCATGATGTGCTGGAGAAAACCAGCAGAGGACAGAACTGAACCTCTGACCATGCCTATGAAAAGCAAACAACCAAACACAGTGCAAAACAGCAGGACTGCAGTAAAGCAGCAAATTGGCTGCTATCTACACAAGTAGGTGAACATAGCTCAAACAAATGTGTAATGGAATGCATATGTCACAGATATATGCCATGTCAAAGGCAATACACATGTGTAGACATATATGTATAACCTTCATTGGCCTAGAAGGAAAATATTGGAAAGCAATGTCAATACACATGCACACACCAATGACATGTAATAATATGCAGTCAGAAATCTATGATTGATGCTATGTAACAAAGATCAGGTTGTGCACATGACTTTCTATAATATGCACTGCTTAATATGTAAAACACAAGTATAACAACAACAAGAATGTATTGCAAGCAGTGGCCTGCAACTTTTGTGCTTATGTCCTTCTTCTGTCTAATGCCCATAGAGTTGGCACAAGTTGACCTTCTAACAAAACAACTACAAGAAAATAGATGAGAATTCCAACAAAGGTGCAGATATACCATGCATATGCACAAGATATATTACCTACCTACAAAGGTGGAATGGGAGGTTGACAACATGGAGTCACGTCAAGGAGGACATGGCAGCAAAGCTACATAGGCAAAAGATAAAGACGGACAACACTCTGTAAGGTGACACATTGCAAATGCATGTATACACCAAATAGGATGGTACTGAATTCAACCCAAACTACAGTAAAATGAATGACCACTGTATATCACATGACAACACTGCATTGCTGATGTCAACAAAAATGGCCATATATAAATCACACACCCAAAGTATTATGCAATCATATAACAGCAGCAGGCATAGAGTAGGCCAGCTAAGAATTGGTATCACATACGCATATATACTGTCATGCCAATATAAAACAACACATGGAATAAACACCTGTGGTTATATATCGCTGACTGTGGGTATGACAGAGCAAAGGACAGTCATGTGAACAACATACAGCACATTAACACAAACTCAGTGACTGCTTACAGTCTCAAGCTACAATGGGGTTTCTGTATTGATCAGAATATGTGCAGAGACAAGTACATAAATCATTGCATGTGTACATCAGTTCCCAAAATGTGTGAATTTATGTGAATAAGGAAATAATGTGGAAATGTAACACAGGCCAAATAAGGCATACTGTAATGTTAATGAATAAACTGTCATTACCATGGTGTATACATGAATGGTACATTGGCGGTCTATGCATTCAATAAAGTAGGACTGCCCATGTGTAGCAGACACTTTTATATGATCTAGCATAGCATCATCATTGCCAACACATGTCACATACAATGACAGTATGCAAGTGTGATAGCATGACAGGTGTCATCCGAAACACAGGAGCAAGGACATCGCCTTCTGTTGAACAGACATGACACGGCAGCCAACAAATCATACCCATTCTACTGTGATATATGTGGAATATGGGCAACATGTTGTTTGT
This sequence comes from Protopterus annectens, assembly GCF_019279795.1. Taxonomy (NCBI): domain Eukaryota; kingdom Metazoa; phylum Chordata; order Ceratodontiformes; family Protopteridae; genus Protopterus; species Protopterus annectens. The sequence goes on along the minus strand of NC_056732.1, from coordinate 618,468,347 downwards.
GAGTTGCTGTCAATCCCACACATGTATAAACTGGAACTGTTTCAGCAGTAGCAGCATGTTAACTGTCAAAACTCATGGACAGCTGAATGTTTAATGAATGTCTAATATTGTAATGTGTGTCATTCATTCATTGCAACATAATGCTAAATGTCACACTACATCAGCAGTGTACATTTGGCCATGTATCACACAATGGCAGCAAAATGTTGTGCATCTGCAAGTCCTGACTATACAGTCCAATCTCATATGGCAAACACCATGCTAGCAGCATTACACAAGTGGATCACACAGACAATGCCTACAGTTCTGAGGGCCTGCCCTGATGGGGATGAACATTATGAATGCTCCCCCAGGCTAACTCGCATGCCATATCTTGGAAAAAATTCCCCATCGTATCCCTCATCCATGTCCCAAAGACATCAGTCATCATCTCTCGGATATGTTCCTAATAAACATCTTGTTGTTCTGCTGGGCATCTTCTCCTCCAGGGAGCAGCAGGGATAATGGCACATGTAGGTCCATCTTCCTCATCATTATCATTGTCTCTGTCATGAATGTCATAGTCATCAGAGGACTCAGGCAGGGGTCTGGCATGCGCTCATCTCTGACATCTGATGGGTGAGAGTCCATGGGACCCATGCTGTGTCAAGATGAATCATAAGACAAGAAAGAAAGTACATCTGCATACCTGCTGCTAGATGACTACATAACATACCCACTATGATGCAAAGCACAGGCAGAAAACAGTCAGCATGAAACCTTAGAATAAAGTATAGCCATAGTCAAGTATACCACCATAGGCTATGTAGGTCATTAATCAAAACCCTAACAATGAAAACCACGTCTATTATGCCATACATTCCTATGAAAAACATAGCTGGCATTAAACAGAAACTGATGTGCACATCTGAAATCTAGCAGACATTAAGTACCATCCCATTGACATGTGATGGCTGCATATGAGAATAAAGGTATATCAGCATGCATTGCAAATGTCATTAAAACCACATTCTCAAATGACATGGCCTAAAATAATTATGTAGGAGAAGTATAATAAACATATGTGCTGCTACTGGATGGCTCCTCATGCACACAACACATTCTCTATGTTCTGTTATCTATAATTATAGATTTGTTTCAATACAGGCCCATGTCAGTCCCTCTGTATACATCACAGAATGTGAGCAGATTTCTCCAGGCCATGCCATGGCATACATAACACAGCTTATTACTGGAAAGCCTGACATTACCTGAATACTTGTTTATCAGCCATCATTATGCATGACAAGCATGCGCATAGCCAGCACACTTACATATAATGATATTAAAGCATGCCATGACACAGTGTCATGCAACACTGACATGTGTCTACCTTATAAAACAACACTGTGAAAATGACAACATAATACAATTTATGTGACCTGCACTTCTTAGTATTTGTGATGTATGCCTCCCTACACTGGCCAACATGGGACTATGTTCAACCATCGAATGGAACTTTCATTGAATCGCTGAACACTGAACCCAAGCCATCAAACATTCATTCAGCAAACATTCATTTCATCAACGGGGAAAGTAACTAGGTGGCCACCACTTCCCCATCTGCCATTTTCCCTACTGTAGTGTGGTCTTGGAGTTGATATATATAGTTAGAGGGGTGTGGGGGTGAAGCCCCCCACCTGGGTGCATTTGAAATACTGTGGTAGGGCACACAGGGGGAAGTGGTGGCCAACTAGTTACTTTCCCCATCAATGAAATGAATGTTCACTGAATGAACATTAATGGACAGTCTTCAAGGTTCAGTCATTCGATGTAAGTTCCATTCATTGGATAAACATAGATCTGGCCAACAGACTGTCTGAGAGAATATCACTAATTCCATGTTTCCTGTTTTGTACGTGTGCCCTGCACATATATGTTGGTGAGTGAGAGTCAACTGTAAACCAGGTGTCTGTGCATATGAGTCATATGAACATCCTCCAATTAACATATTGGTTTAATAAAGATATAGTGAGATGACAATGCAGTGGGAAATATAAAATCCATATGCAAAAAAGCTGAGCAAGGCAACATGATCATTGGCTGACCCAACATCAGATGTTTGGAATCCAATGCAACACACTAGAAATAATATACAGTCATAAAAATAGTGACAGGCTGTGACATATGAAAACATAGTTTATGTCCTACAAACAGTACTGTCTGTCTGTGCATACAAATGCATCAGTGCCCTACATATATTTATTAGCAATCACTATGTATGGACCTGCAAAATGCAAACAGCGTAAAGCTGACTGATTACATAACACACAGCTGGAAACGTTGAACAGGAATGCCAATGTCTACAGCTATCTTTACACACAGGATACAAGTGTGTTGTAATCAAACTATCAAAGGTGTTGTAGGTAGATATAATACCCCTGTTGGACTGAAGGGCGTGTCAGACAAAGCCCCACAACAGTGTAAACACTGACACAGTAGACACTTGTTCGGTATGTGAATAAGTAGGATATGTACAATAGATCAGTCACCGAGAACCACATCCACACATACAAGCATGCCAACACCTGCTTTGCAAACACCAGGCAAATCACTATTAACCTGTATATGAAACATCACAATCAAAAGCACAGTGACAGTTACACATAAATGACTGTCATCTAGTTGTGATGTAAAATTCAAAACATTATCTTCTGCAAAACTGGCTTGTTGCTAACTCATATCTAAACATATTTTTATATAATTCATGCCTATAATCATAGGGATTATCTGACTATTGCACTTACCTTACAGATGCATGATGGTTATTCCTGCATTAGAAGTAGTATACATGGTAATGCAAAAAATGCTGTAACAATTATCAGACTTATTTTATTTACAGAATCTGACAAAGTAATCAACATACCTCTCTCCCTGCACTGCTCCTCCAGCCTGTGCATCAGCTTGGTGCACAGGGCCCAGTTCCTAGCATGCTGTTTATCACCTGCTAAAAGTAAAAAGCATGTGTGAATGATGTAGGTATAAAATAACACTGATATACATTGCTCAGCTCATGTTCTCTAAGTTTTAAATTGAACAAAATTAAAGAATCTCTATACACAGCTTTGAATGTTTCACACACAGTCCTTTACACATTAAAAGAGAATTGAACACAGTTAAGTGGACTTGAGATTCAAACCTGCAACTCTCAACTATATTTACACTATAACCCTGACATCCACCTACCTAGCTAATCCATTTTATCTAAGATTGTATGAAGGAAATGCAGTTAAACAAATTAGAGGTAAGAGTGCACAGGGATTGGTAGTAACAGGGATTACAGCTTATGCTTTAGAAGAAGTACAATGTGCTGATCATTTATTTATTTAACCGTAAAAGTCCTACTTTGAACGGTCAGTTTTCAGCAGAGACCCAAGAGGAAACACTCCAAATGCATGCCTTTTTAATGTGGGAGGAAACCAGAGCACCCAAAGGAAACCCACACAAACACAGGGAGGACACGCAGAAGGCATCCCAGCCAAGAGTCAAACCAGAGAACATCTTGCTGTAAGGCGACAATGATGCCACTTCACCACTGCACCATCCACACCACTGGGCTATCCAGTTATGATAATAAAATTGCAAACATGAATGCATGTCAGCACAGTGGTCACAACACAAAACACAACTGTACAATTTCATATCTCAGACAGCAGAACACTGTCATGTAACACATAGCTGCTGTTAAAAGACAGCTACAAATTCCTGTACATCCCATACACAGAAATGTAGTTTAGGTAGGAGAACATAAAATGTATACATACATTTTGTTGTCAAATTACAATGTATATATCAAAATTATCCCTGATATAAGGGGATGTCCTTGTTCTACAGACATCTCACTCCCTCCAAATACAAGTATGAGATGGGTGTTGAATTAGAATTATACAATAAATTGAATGTGCCAGTGTTATCATATTCCACATTCTTTTTGTGGAACTATCCCAGTATGTTCAAAGCTTTACACATAAAACTGTAGTAAAGGAGCTGCTGTTAGCAGAAAATTATGGATTATGGAGATATTCATAGAAATCAGACGAATAAATGCTATAGTTGTAAGCATGTGCAATTTAACTGTTAATATCAATCAGCATGTATCTATAGCAGCATTTTCAAAACTTTTACACAGACACAATGATCCAGATGTAATGAGGGCTATCCCATATGTAAATCTGAATCCACACTTAGCCACAATATATGCATGTTGGCCTCTTGCTGTACAGGAAGAGCAAACACACATCACACCTTCCTTCTTAACAAACTACTAGTGTGTGTGTATCACACCTTCCTTCTTAACAAACTACTAGTGTGTGTGTGTGTGTGTGTGTGTGTGTGTGTGTGTGTGTGTGTGTGTGTGTGTGTGTGTGTGTGTGTGTCCATATTCCTACAGATAATGGATAACTACATAAACATCCAACACATAAACACTATAGGCCCTCATGCTCCACAAAACTGCCAGACAGCATTGAGTTTTACAACACAGAAGATATGCTTAGATAATCAGACATGCAGTGGTCTTGTGTTAAATGGGATTTTAATAATTCTGAGTACTTTGTAAAGCAGAATGGACTAACAAATGTCTGTATAGGTTACTGTTCACACATACACAGGTAGACTGGGCAATAATCTCAAAGGCCTTATCCCTGTATTCTGTCTCTTACAGTCTTTTGAGGGGGAGATCTATGCCTGACATACAGGACATTGCCAGACCCCACTCTGATGGACCTCCTGTGTATCTACAAAACAAACAGCATCATAATTACTCATTCTAAAGACTTAAACCTTGCCTGTGATATAAATAGGACCTCCTGGAGAGACAGGTATGTATCCCAGAGACTATCCCTTCTCTGGAAAAGACTCCCCATCCATGTGAAGCAGAGTTCCTCCCACCCCAATTCATTTGTAACTTGGACAACTGGATGGGGAAGAGTAAATTAATCTTTGGTTTGGTACCTATGTCTCTGTTGGACACAGGAGACCTGTAAATGGTTCATCTCCCAGTCCACTGCTTGTAAATGTTTCATCTCCCAAGTGCCTGCTTACACTTATCAAGGGTAGTGGAACTTGTCAGAGATTTGGGATGCATGACTAGGCTTAAAAAGGCCCTTGTGGTCATTAGCCTAGTGAACACCTATTAATCTATTAATATAAAGTATTGCAATATGGTTCTCCTAAAAAAATGCCAGGAGTGAATTTAACAAAGGTAACAGGTACATATACACATTTCCTCTATGTGGATTGAAACCCATAGCACTCCAAAATTTAAACATGCTGGCCAGCTGCTTTACAGACCAAGCTAAATTTCAGCAAGGGCTTCATTTTGGAAAACAGGTACTGTGGGTGTTTATAAGTCCTGCAGAGAATGAATGAATAGGAAAAATACAAGCAATTATTGGATCTTTCATTGCAAATAAATAACAGCTATCATCATATAACTAAAACACATATGTATAAGCAGTCGGACAGGCATTACTTTTTAAATTAAATAAACATGCCTGTGTATTTTTTCAGAAGGGATGATTTAATGAAGTTATATACACATTTTTATTCCAATGTATAATGGTGCAGTAGGTGATACTGTGGGACTATAATGGAAAACAGTGAAGTGCACAGTCATCCACTGCCTAGGCTCTATAGGCATCTGTGCTACACCAGTACAGTGGCTATGTGAAATTATGTAATTAGATGATGTAAAGCATGTACATTTACAAAGGACATAATTATGGATATTATACCCATTGCTAAATAAATTAACAACATGGGAATCTAACCCATGGTTAAGAAGACAGTATTTATCAAGACCACTTAATTATCTCCATGAACTAATTGTCACAGTAGCTAATACATGGTTATAAAAACATCTATCTGATATATATGGGATAAAGAAATGTCTGTAAAATCCATAGCAATGTTCAGATATGCATAAAATATTGATACTTATTGTAGGGATCTACGGGCTGCCTCCAAACCTTGATGATCCTCCTTCGAAGCTTCTCTGCATCCCTCTGATGCAGGTCATCATAGCAGTGATGAACCTGGAGTCCAGTATGGTAGATCCTCACCCTACATCAGTGTTCCCTCGCCTTGCAATATGATTCCACACAGCGATCATGGCAAAGTTCCTGGGTCTGGCTTTCATCCATTGCTCCAAACCAGCATACACTGTCAAAATCTGGGTTGTCTCCTCATCAGTTCATTTGGATACATGGACACTTCTCAGTCTCCTCGAAGTAGCCATCATGATCCTCAGGTTGAAAAAAATCTGGAAAATACAAACACAGAGAAATGCTCACTGAAGTTCATAGGTTCATAGGTTCATACTAGGCTATCTGCCCTAGGGCATTTATAAGCCTAGCCAGAGTTGTGTGGCTTTCACCACCCCTTAGGTTGAAGAATACTATACCCATTAGTTTGCCATGCCTCTGTCCAGCAGTGATACAGAGATGATCCCCGGGGTAAACCTAAGATCTCCCATCCACTGGTCAAGATTCCTCTTGAACAGAGCCAACGAGGTGCTCTGTCTCACATGGACCGGGATTCTGTTCCACAGCATAGGGAGTCTCTGGGTGATGAATCGGTCCCTCCAGCATGTCCTATTTATATCCGTGTTGAGGTTTAAGTCTCTTGCTCTTGTGGCTCTGGTGGATTTGAATTTTTTGAGGTGGAGCATGTCCATTAATTCCGGCTTGGACATGGCCTTGTATGTCAGGCACAGGTCACCTCTGAGCAGATGGTATGCGACTGAATAGAGCTGGAGTTTCTTCAGTTGGGCAGCATATGGCATATTTTTGAGCCCCTTTATCCTTTTGGTGAGGAACTTTTGGGGTCTTTCCAATTGCTGCAGGTGTCGGGTAAGATAATTCCGAATGGGGCATTGTACTCAATCATTGGTCTGATAAGTGAAAAGTACAGGGGAACAATGACCTCCCTTGATCTGGATGTGAATCCCTTCATAATCAGGTGGGCAATGTAGATGGTCCTCCTAACCACTTTGGCAATGTGAGTGTCAAAAGAAAGGTTACTGTCAACTTGGGTCCCCAGGTCCCTGATAACCTCTTCTGTGCTTAATGGATTGCCACCTATGTGGTAACTTAGGGTTACCTTGTTTTTACCAAAGGGTATGACTATACATTTTTTGGCGTTTAGCTTAAGGCCATGGCTCTGGCACCAGTTATCCGTTTCTATGAGACCTCTCTGAAGGATATCTGTGTCTGATGGATTTTCAACTATGGCCCAGTTTGCAGTCATCTGCAAACTTTGTCAGCCACAATCCTCCTATGTTTGCCTGCACTTCTGAAAAGTAGATGCCGAACAAGAAGGGGCCCAGGACTGAGCCCTGTGGGACACCGCTTGTGACTGGCTTGGAGTCTGACATGGCACCAGCAACTCTAACCCTGTGGGTTCTGTCCTTGAGCCAGTTTGCAACCCATCTTGTGACATATGGGTTTACATTTAAGCTGGTGAGCTTTTCTATGATACCCGAGTGGGGTATTGTGTCGAAAGCTTTTGCAAGGTTAAGGTAGGCTGTGTGAACTGCCTTACCCTCATCAATGGCCTTGGTGACTGTTTCAAAAAAGTCGACCAAGTTCAAGAGGCATGATCTGCCCTTGACAAAACCGAATTGGGTAGGATCCAATGTCTGTAGGTCCCCTATGTCTTTATTTATGAGTTCCATTATGATCCTCTCCATAGCTTTGCAGACCAGGCTTGTTAAGCTTATGGGGCGGTAATTAAGTGGGACCACAGTTGCCGTACGCCACTCTTTGGGTACGTATCCTGTGGTAAGGCTAAGATTAAACAGCAACCTTATGTGTGGGTTTAGTTCCTCATTGAGTTCATGTAGCACACAGCCGGGGACACCATCCGGTCCCATTGATGCTGTGTTTTTAGCTTTAGAGAGAGCAGCTCTCACCTGGGCATTTGAGATGATTGGGAGGCTACACTCTGCTGGGATAGATATTTCTCCTTTTGGGGGGGGGGATTTTCACTGAACCTGTCTGCCAGTATGTTTGCAATGTCTGTGGGTTCAGTGATTTTTGTATCATTTTGAACTAATTCTGAGCATATCTGGGAGTTTCCACCCAGATTTCTAACATAGCTAAAGAAGGCCTTATGATTGTCTTTTGAGTCCTTGGCGATTTTTCTCTCAAAGTTGGCCTTGGATGATTTTATGAGTGATCGTAGTTTTTTACTAGTATTGATCAGAGATGTCTTCCCTTTTAGGGATTTTGCTCTATCTTTTAGTAGCTTTCTCCTCTTGTTGTAAAGTTTGTTTATGGCTGGGGTCCACCAGATCGGGCACTTGCCTTTGGTGGAAAGGGTCTTGATTTTATTTGGGATTGCTTGATCCATGCAATCCTGGAGGTGCTCGTAGAAAGCATTTGTAAGGGATTCAGCAGAGTGGGTTGTGGTTTCCAATGGCTCAGGGGCCTTGAAGGATACCACACCAGTCTTAAGAAGTGTGAAGTTGGCTTTTGAGAAGTTCTTCACTGTGGTCTTTTTGTTGGGGTGGGGGGGATGTGGATCTCCAGTGAGATTAGTTTATGGTCTGATCTCACCAATGAGAGATATACTTCCGGTGTGGAGCATTTTGTCCCCATGTTTGTGATGATCAGGTCTAGTATATTTTCACCTCTTGTGGGAATGGTGACAAGTTATTCCATAGCATTTGAGTTTATGAACTCCAGGAACCTTTGGGCTAGGGTATTGGGGCTTGAGTAATGTTCCCAGTCTATGTTTGGGTAGTTGAAGTCACCCAATATGATGGTGTTTGGAGAGACATTTATACTCTCCAGTGTCTTCAGGAAGGCTGTGTGGGGTTCCTGAGTTTGAGAGGGTGGCCTGTAACATGCTACAAACTGTAGAGCAGTTTTGCCTATGGTTAATTGCACCTGAATGGTCTCTGATGCTTCGTGAGTTGCCACCAGCCTGGAGGTGTGGGTATCCTTGATGAATATGGATACACCCCCTCCTTTTGTGGTACGGTCCGGGTTTTGGGGCCGGAACGCATGATATGAGGTAAAACCTGATAGTGCCAGGGTGCTCTCAGGAGCCTTGAACCAGGTTTCAGTCACAACACAGACATCGATGTTCTCCATACTGAGGAGGGCTTCGAGGGCGTGCATCTTGAGATTTAGACTTCTGGCATTGAGCAGCATTACCCTTAGTTTTTTTCCATTATTGTTTTCTAGGGCAGTGGGTTTAGAATTTGAGCCTTGTCTAAAAAAGGCACTATGGGGGTGGCAAGAGCCTTTGCCAATATCCGGAAACCCAGGGGTGACAGGTGCAAGCCGTCCCTTGCGAAGCAGCGTGGCTTGTCAAGCATGTCATTCCAGGCAGACAGACATTGGATCCCCTTAGAATGACACCAGAAATTAAGCCAATTATTAAAACTGATCATTTTGTCTCTGTATTGTGGCATCATTCTTGGTGAAGGTAGGATACTGCTCAGGGTCAGGGTCATACCAGCCTGGGCTACATAATCTGAGAGCTCCTTTATGTCTCTTTTCAGTTCACTTCATCTCACTTCATGGTTAGCAATGGCCTGATCAGTAAATGTATCAAAATTAATATTTGAAAGTGGCGCTGATGTCATGTTATTAAGTCATTGGAAGATAATGGGCATGTACCACACATGGTAGCATTTATCAATACCTATTGTGTGTTTGAACAGTACACCAGGGTGTTTCAGTGCATGAAGACAATTTACATGGATATGCATGAATGGGATTCCAAAAACCTGAATTTTAATGAACCTCATTAATTATCTATGGTGCAAATGGTACTTAAAAGTGAGTGCACACAAGGTGGACTTTGATTCTGGGATTTGGAGTGAGAGGTACATTGGCAATTAGTAGCATTTATGTATTGGTGATTAGTAAATCTCTTAAAGTTAGTCATTTCAAAAGTTACATGTTTAAATTAGTTTTTACTCAAAATGGTATATTTAACAGAAGTTGTTATAAGTTACTGGAATGATGCTGTCTTGAACTTTATGCATACAGGTGTTGTTTTTTTAAATAGTTTATTTCATTCTCATACGCAGTTGTATAGACAGACTTCAATTGCAAATGTTAACAAAATGAATGCTGTTTTACGGATCATCTGCAATTACTTGCACTCTGTGGTGTAACTATGGAATTCTGGCACTATCCATATCTAGTATGTGATGTTGATATTACAAATATTTCTTAATTCATGTCTCCTAACAAAACTGTTAAACAATGTGCTGTTCTTGTTACAAATATGTCTTCAATAGTGATTCTTAAAGGTATTATTAGTACAGGCTCAATATACTAAGAATCCATACTGTCTGCAGCCTGCTACGGATCCTGAGGTTTGCCCAAGCATTCCATAAGTTCTTCAAATTATTTGCTGTAGTATTTGAATGTAACATGCAAGCAGACTCAGGTGACATGACGGTCTTGTCTTTGGACCTCCATACAATGTGTGTGTGTGTATATATATATATATATATATATATATATATATATATATATATATATATATATATATTTATATATATACTGTCTGGGGTTCTAATCCCACTTGTGAAATGTAAAGATATTACAAGTTATGTTGATTTTACCAGTGTTATGTATGAAGGTGTTATTGTTACTTGTGATATGTATGTCACAATAGTATTTCACAAACATAGTGTTATACAGACATTTTCATTGCACAGGAATGTAGACTGTTTATGTTGACATATGCTGTTCACAGAATGAAATGCATAAATGGTCTCAAACATGAATATTATCATGGACATATCACTGTCTTTCAGATAGCCAGCCTTACTAGGAGTGATAAGTTCTTCCCACAGGAAAATGATATCATAACTGATGCTCTCCACCAACATGGAAGGAGACTCATAGGCCATTCAAATAATACTGTTTGGAGAAATTAAATCTGGACGGACCTCGACAACATGATCAATGCAGTTGGAGACCACAACCAATCCTGTGAAGCCTGTAGATGAACCTGCTCAGACATGATTCTTCATGCAGCCAACAGAGTGACACGTTATGAGAAATTGAGGGATGCCACCAATGTTAGACCACCACTGACTCCCCCTGATGACTTCACAATATTTCTGGCCTCAGTACATACAACAAGAGGGCAGTGACGCATCCTTGGTGGTGAGATTGAAGCTAGAGTTCCAGGACAAACATGTATGTATTTATTTCCATTACAGAGCTGTGTATTGAGACAATTACTGCATATTGCTGTAGCATGCATACTCATGTATTGCAGTTTTTGATTTACAACAGCAGATTTGAGCCAGACACACACACACACACACACACACACACACACACACACACACATCCCCACAGGGTGAGGATGATGAACATAAGTTTATTGACATGTATTGATACAACTGAGTTACAGACAGTGCAGTCCAAACCACTCTTGTAATGCTGTTTGCATTAATATTGACAGGCCCATCTACTTCAGGACTAAACCAGGGATTGGCAGTTGAGTGCCTCCGTACTGTTGGTGTGCACATTACCTTGTTAGTGCCTCAATCTCATTTCATGGCACTGCTGTTTACTGTTGTATTGTTGTTTCCCAACCATTGTATACTACAGGTACATCCAGTGGAGAGACAAGCTGGGGATTTTCAAGTGCAGACAAACCAGGTATGTTACAGCAAAATTGTCATAGGTTTCAAGAATGTGTAGCACATGTGATACCTCACATTTCTGTCAATGCTTGTCAATACTGGCCCATCTGGTGAACAGTTACAATGTCCATCATGTGAGTATTTGCAGCCCATATTACTATGTTGTATATGTGATGCTGGAATGCAGACCACAGTCCACATTTCCTCCAAATGGCAGCATCATGGACATTTCCAGGGTGTGTTGCCATGATGTTTGTTATGCTGCCATCTGCTGCACATACAACTTGACAGTTGATGGATGGCCATCCCTTTCTGTTTATCTGTCAGTCTGCTTCAGGATATATTGGTGTCTTGATAGGTATCTGTGTGCAATTTATTGCACAGAGTATATGTGGAAAGTTTGCAATGTTATAGAACTGGTGCATTACAGTTTGCTTCATGGCAGTGGATGGAAAGTGTATGCAGTCATCCAGCTTGCTGCACATTGCTTCCAGGAATTTTGCCAGGATATAACTGACAGCTGTCTGTGATACTCTCACAAATGCAAGTACGCCCAGACTGAGACACACTTCGGTTTCAAGGGGCTTGAGGTTTCCTTGCAGGGTCTGCACAGATATGTATGGGGCACACATGTTGCGGACAGTCTGTACCAGATGTCTTTCTAAATGGTATCAGTCGATTATTTGTTGGTATGACAACTGGTTTAGTTGCAGCCTTGCTCTGACTCTAGTCAGCTGCCTTCTAGAACACACAACCACAGCCTCGTTTATGGTTTGCATCGCTGCAGACTGTTGCAGTATATTAACAGCAGGTTGCATTTTTATATATTTTTGATGCTTTGCTACAGATTTCTCCATAATCCATAGTATTTGCTTGAATTCCTTGAGGTCCAAAAAACTGAGGACTTCAGAAACGGGCTCAGCTTGGCTGTTTGTCGCATTTGAGTTGAGATTTGTGCTCACTACATGTTTTGGAATCAGACCAGTATGAGGGGAACCCCTAATTATCCTACACTGAATACTTAAGTACTCGGTCCACCTTCAGCGTGTCTTCTGGAATCGCGTCCACACCAGGTACACTGAAGTCTTCCTTCGGTGTGCTGCAATATCTGCAAACATCTTCCTCAAACTTTATGGAGTCTGGCCTATAGAGTAGATTACCTTAACATAGAGTAGATGACTTTCCCAGTCATGAGAGAATATTGCAATGCCATCTATGCAGGCTGCTATATATCTGCTATGAGTTCTAAGGATTTTGTCCCTCAACATCTGGAATACTGCAGGAACTCCATGGAGACTAAAAGGTGGCCTTCTAAAAGGAACAGCCTGTCCTTTTTTGAAAATATCATTTTCTCTGTAGCTACTTATGCTAGAAGGATTTGCAAATACCTTTCAGTTAAATATAAAGTGGGCAGAAACATAGACTTGCCCAATTTCTGAATCAGTTAGGTTATAGAATATGAATCAAATTTAATATGTTTCTTAGCATTCTGAAGTCACTGAAAACCATTATAGACCCATCAGACCAGTATAATGACACTCTTCCACTCATTCTTTGTTCTTCTAAGTTCAAGCATTTTTTGTACTTCACTCCTAACTACTTGGTGTTGAGATCTGCTATTTGGTACAATTTTAAATGTACTTTCACTGTAGCACAGATACCCTGGATAAATGTAGAGATGAATCATCTATAAGTTACCTGTGCCCATTAGAGACATAGGTGTCAAACCAGGGATGAATTTTCGGTTTCCCATGCAATTGTCCAAGTTGCACTTGAATTGGGTTAGGGAGGAACTCTACTTCACATGGATGGGGACCGTGCTCCATAGACAGGGTAGTTCATAGGTTCATAGGTTCATACTAGGCTATCTGCCCTAGGGCATTTATAAGCCTAGCCAGAGTGTGTTTGGCTTTCGCCACCCATTTTAAATTAATTTTGCTATGCCCGTTTTCGAGGTTAGTATACTGTGTCTCTGTCTAACAGTGACACAGAAGTGATACCCGGGGTAAACCTACGATCTCCCATCCACTCATCAAGATTCCTCTTGAAGAAAGTCAATGAGGGACTCTGCCTAACCTGGACTGGGATTTTATTCCAGAGTGAAGGGAGCCTCTGGGTTATGAATCTGTCCCTCCAGCATGTCCTATTTATTTTAGTGCTGATGTTCAAGTCTCTCGAGCGCGTAGCTCGATGGGATTTGGATTTTCTGAGGTGCAGCATGTCCATTAATTCCGGGTTGGACATGGCTTTATACGTCAGGCACAGATCGCCTCTGAGCAGGCGGTATGCCACTGAGTAGAGCTGGAGTTTCTTTAACCGGGCAGCATATGGCATCTGTTTGAGCCCTTTGATCCTCTTGGTGAGGTACTTTTGGGGTCTTTCCAGTTGCTGCAGGTGTCTGGTAAGGTACATCCCAAAAGGGGCATTGTACTCAATTATGGGCCTGATGAGGGATGAGTAAAGAGGCACGATGACCTCCCCTGATTGAGATGTGAATCCCTTCATGATTGGGTGGGCTATATAAAATGCTCTTCTAACCACGTGGTTGTCAAATGAGAGATTGCTATCAACTTGGGTCCCCAGGTCCCTAATTACTTCTTCTGTACTTAATGGATTACCACCTATGTGGTAATTTGTGGGCACTTTGTTTTTGCCAAAAGGGATGACTATACACTTTTTGGCGTTTAGCTTGAGGCCATGGCTCTGGCACCAGTTGTCTGTTTCTATGAGGCCCTTTTGGAGGATGCTTGTGTTGGCTGGAGAGTCGATTATGGTGCCCAGTTTGCAGTCATCTGCGAACTTGGTCAGCCACAGTCCTTCCGTGTTAGCCTGTACCTCCGAGAAATATATACCGAACAAGAGTGGTCCCAGGACTGAGCCTTGTGGGACGCCACTTGTAACTGGTTTGGAGTCTGGCATGGCTCCAGCAATTCTAACCATGTGGGTTCTGTCCTTGAGCCAGTTTGCAACCCATCTAGTGACATAGGGGTTTATATTTAAGCTGGTGAGCTTATCTATAATGCCAGAGTGGGGTATTGTATCAAAGGCTTTTGTGAGGTCCAGGTAGGCTGTGTGGACCACCTTCCCCTCGTCAATGGCCTTGGTGACTGTTTCAAAAAAATCGACCAGGTTTAAGAGGCAGGATCTGCCCTTAACAAAGCCGAACTGGGTAGGATCCAGTGTCTGTAGGTCCCCAATATCTTTATTTATGAGGTCCATGATGATCCTTTCCATAGCTTTGCAGATCAAGCTAGTCAGGCTTATGGGGCGATAGTTTCCAGGATCTGTTGAGGCACCACCTTTGTGGAGAGGGACCACTGTTGCTGTACGCCACTCTTTGGGTACATATCCTGTAGTAAGGCTGAGACTGAACAGTAGTTTTATGTTTGGGTTTAGCTCTTCTTGGAGTTCATGTAGGACGCAGCCCGGGACAACGTCTGATCCCATTGATGCTGTGTTTTTTGCTTTGGAGAGGGCGGCTCTTACCTGAGCATCTGAGATATCAGGGGGGCAGCACTCTGTTGGGATAGATATTTTCCCTTTTGGTGGGGGGGGGGAGTTTGTGCTGAACCTGTCAGCTAGGATGTTGGCAATGTCTGTGGGTTTGGTGTATTTTTGTCATTTTGGACTAATTCTGAGCATATCTGGGAATTCCCACCCAGGTTCCTAACATAACTAAAGAAAGCCTTGTGATTATCCTTAGTGTCCTGTGCAATTTTTCTCTCGAAGCTGGCCTTAGACGATTTTATGAGTGCCAGTAGTTTTTTGCTAATACTGATCAGAGATGCCTTCCCTTTTTGGGATTTTGCTCTATCATGTAGTAGCTTCCTCCTTCTATTGTATAGTTTGTTTATGGCTGGGGTCCACCAGACAGGATGTCTGCCTTTGGAGGATTGGGTCTTGGTTTTATTTGGGATTGCATGATCCATGCCTTCCTGAAGGTGTTCATAGAATGCGTTTATAAAGGATTCTGCAGTCTGGGCCGTATTTTCCACAGGCCCGGGGGCTTTGAAGGATTCCACCTCGGTTTTGAGGAGTGCGAAATTTGCTTTAAAGAAGTTTTTCACTGTGGTTTTCATGGCAGGGGGTGGAGTCGAGATGTGAATATCCAGTGAGATTAGTTTATGGTCTGATCTTACCAGTGAGGGATACACTTCTGGTCTGGAGCATAGAGTCCCCATGTTGGTGATGATCAGGTCCAGTATGTTTTCCCCCTCTTGTGGGAGTGGTAACAAGTTGTTCCATAGCATTTGAGTTTATAAATTCTAGGAACCTTTGGGCTAGGGTGTTGGAGCTAGAGTAATGCTCCCAGTCTATGTTTGGGTAGTTGAAGTCACCCAATATAATGGTGTTTGGAGAGACCGTCATATTTTCCAGTGTTCTCAGGAAGGCCGAGTGAGGTTCCTGGATATGGGAGGGTGGTCTGTAGCAGGCTATAAACTGGAAGGCAGTTTTACCCACTGTTAGTTGCACATGGATAGTCTCTGATGCTTCGTGCTGTGCCACCAACCTGGAGGTGTGGGTATCTTTGATGAATATTGATACTCCCCCTCCTTTTGTGGTACGGTCCAAGTTTTGGGGCCGAAAAGCATGGTATGAGGTATAATCTGGTAGTGCTGGGGTGCTCTCGGGAGACTTGAACCAGGTTTCTGTTACTGCACAGATATCGATGTTCTCCATGCTAAGGAGAGTTTCAAGTGCGTGCATCTTGAGGTTTAGACTTCTGGCATTGAGTAGCATTACTCTTAGTTTCTTATCCCTTGTGATACCTATGGAGGTGGGTTTGTCTTTTGAGCCTTGCCTAAAAAAGCCACTATGGGGGTAGCAAGAGCCTTTGCCAATATCCGAAAGCCCAGTGGTGACAGGTGCAAGCCGTCCCTAGCGAAGCATCGTGGCTTGTCGAGCATGTCATCCCAGGCTGACAGGCATTGGATCCCCTTTGAATGACACCAATACTTAAGCCAATTGTTGAAATTGATCATCTTGTCTTCATATTGTGGCATCATTCTTGGTGAGGGTAAGATGCTACTCAAGGTCAGGGTCATACTGGCCTGGACTTGTAGTAGAGATGCTACTTTTAATGACTTTATTTGGTTTTGTTACATATATTTCCATGTTTCTTTATTTTTTTCTGGGTGGGGTGTTGCTGCAAAGGCTAAGATATGGTGTATCTTGTTTGCCCATGGTGAACTAAAGTTTTCTGAAATGATCTTTTAAAATTTTGATAACTAGATTTTACTTTACTTATGTATTTCTCACTCACACACTAAGGGAGAAGGCTTACTAACAAATGATCATAGCTGGGCATTAGGATAGAAGTACATGGAAATTTCTATACTAAGATCATTGTATGTCAACTACTGAAGGTAATTACAGGACAAAGTATAGCAAAAGAGCTTCAGGCAACAGCAACCAAGACCTTTCACCCAGGTTTCAGCATCAATAAAGTGATGAATACATGACATACAATACGGGGTACCAAAGAACTCAAAGTAATAAGGAGTGAAACTTTCAAGCAATTAAAAATAAATAAATAAGTCTCTAGGTTTCCTGTCCTTTTTGCTTTACACAATATACACATACATTTACATAACAGTCTCAAGAAATATGTCATGACAGGTGGATGCCCCCTGCTCTCACTTGTTATCTCTTACTTACCACATTTAAATTTAACCCTAGGGCTCTTGTAGCTAGTATGTGCGATCTGTCACTTTCGAGGACTAAATCTGTGTATTTAGGATTTAGGAGTACTCCAATTTTAAGTAGCTTTTCTTAGTATTATTGGTGGTCTCCTCAGCAGCCACACTTTTAGATGTTTCTGTTTTGCTAATAAAACACTACACCTTGCTTATCTTTATGTCTTTAGTCAATATACTGAATAGTAAGAATCAGATTTTGGTTTTAAGGATATCCAAGCCCTTCTGTCTTCAGGTTGCTTACCTTTAACTAATGGTCTTTGGACAAATGTTACTTAGTTGGATTTCACCAAACTAATATCTGTTGCATAAGGATAGCAGTCTCCCTTTTTATTAACACGACATAATGAAATGTGAAGAAGTCTTTCCTGACAATTTGGTATTTTATTTCTACTGCCCTTTTCTGAATGAATATTCTAATTCCTTGTTTGTTTAACATGCTTTTTGCCTGTGAGGACATGCTGTGCACCATTCACTAGACAATTTCCAGTTGTGTCCAGGCATCACTTCCTGTAGCAACGTCTTTGTACTTTTCCCTTCTACCAGTATCAGTATTACTGGAATGCAATTACCTGGATGCACTGCACTGTCTTTCTTTATCACCCGATACTAAATCAGCCCTGTCCTATATTCTTGAAACTATTCCATTCTGCTAGAACTAACTGAACAGAAATGCCACTGGGGTACCTAAACAGTAGCCCTCTCCGTCTTCAGGTATCCTACTGTGCACCCTAGCTGGCCCCTTTGCCTTCTTAAACTTTAGCATTTTCACATTTCCTCACTAACTTTTTTCTATAAACGGGTTTCTGCCAGCTTATAGTATAATCTGGAAAACCTGACTTCTTTTATTGTGTCTGCGTCTGCTGAGCTTGAAGTTTATGAAAGAAATGTTGAAAAAAAAAATACTGGACTCCAACAAAATAAGTATCAGACCTTAAAAGTCAGAACTCAGCACTGGGAAGTGAAACTCTTATGGAATCAGAGCCAAAGTAATGAGGTTGAGGGGAACACCACTGATTGTCTATGGAAATGCTGAGAAGAAAGCCAACATTCCTGAAGTTAGACAGAAGAGTAAAAACGCTGCCAGGGTTTTTAACTGTTGACATTCCAGACGACCTTAATATGAAGCAGTTTTGAATTTGCTATACTTCATTTTTATTCTTTTTTATTGGGGGGGGGGGTGAACAATTTCATAACCTTTAGCAGAAATTCAGACAGTGGCCGTGTTCTAATAAAGTCAAATAAACAGTTGTAAAAATGCATAAAATTAATATACCATCATGAAGATGCACATCCATCTTTATGCTATTTAGTTAAGTAGACATAACTGTATGCAATATAAAGACTTGTTCTCCTTTAATATAGTGGGAATAATGGCTGCATATTTTCAGAAACAACTTCAAGGGATTTCTCAGTCATTACCTTTTCCCAGCATAGTACATCTGTTTCTTGCTCCCCCACCAGTCGTCTCTCTTTCTCTGCCTATATGCTAGATATCACAGTGTTACTTTAGCATCTCCCTGTGAAAAACTTCAGTGCATTTCTATGTTCCTGGGTGCTGTCATTTGAAACAGAAGTGTGTATTTGTAAAGTGCTCATTATCAACAACAGAGCAACTGCTTGCATCTGTTCTACTCTGTTTTGTACTATTCATTTTATGTATGTTTTCTCTGGATTCGCCAAAAAAACTTTGGTAGCTCAGAGTATTCAGCTTGGTAAAATGTCAAAGGCAGATGACGAGCCCCATTAGTGTAGAGGCAACTGAGGTTCAAAGACTACACCTGAACTAGAAGGGTTAACCAGGTGACATAGAACTAACAGGCCAGTGGTCAGTTTTCCCATTTTTGTGGTTCAGGGGTTTCCCACTACAGGAGCCTGCCTTGGTGGATAAAATAACTCTTTTCCTAGTCATGCAATTTGTGTCTGGGACAGCATGGGATGGCATTCCTTGATGAAAAATTAGTGGTGAAGAAATCGTATAGTGGGGCAAAACAATACATGTATGGTTTCCTCTGCATGCTACAGCAGTCAAGAGAATAGCTAGGACATTTTAGAGAAGAATCTGAGCCAGCCATTTATGGTTGCCTAGCAACAGCTAGCTCTTATCCTCAATGCCAAGCAGAACAGGGGAACAAACTGATCAGCATGGTAGCAGGACTGCCCCTTAGTGAACAGAGCAAAGACTTTGATTCCTGTTTCTGATTGGGCAGTGAGTGTTTGTGTTGGACCTTCCTGATTGGTCTGGTTGCTATTCAAGGCATCTACCAGAAAAAGGCTACAACATACAACATGCAACAGCTACAACATAGTGCCTTTTTTAGGCAATGCTCAAAAGACAAACCCACCGACGTAAATAGCACAAGTAACAAAACACTGAGGGTAATCCTACTCAATGCCAGAAGTCTAAACCTCAAATTGCACGCACTCGAGGCACTCCTCAGTATGGAGAAAATCAATATATGTGCAGTAACAGAAACCGGGTTTAAGGCTCCAGAGAACACCCCAGCACTACCAGGCTACAACTCATACCATACATTTCGGTCACAAAATCTGGACCGAAATACAAAAGGTGGGGGAGTATCCATATTCATCAAGGATACCCATACCTCTAGGATAGTAGCACAGCATGATGCTTCAGAGATCATCCACTAACAACTAACAATGGGCAAAATTGCTATTCAAATTATAGCTTGCTACAGATCACCTACCATGTCCCAGGACCCCCACTCCACATTTCTGGAAACACTGGGAAACATAAAGGTCCTACCAAACACCCTGATATTGGGTGATTTCAATTACCCAAACATTAACTGGGAGAACTACTCAAGTACAAACTCCCTTGCCCAACATTTCCTAGACTTTATAAACTCAAACGCCCTGGATCAACTGGTCAACACCCCCATCAGAGGTGACAACATATTGGACCTGCTCATCACCAACATGGGCGACTGGTGTTCCACACCGGAGGTCAACCCCTCACTGGTTAGATCTGACCATAAACTAATCACTCTGGATATCTGCATTCCGCCACCACCCCCGGTCAAAGAAACCACCGTGAAAAACTTTTCAAAAGCAAACTTTATGTTACTTAAGACCAAGGTGGGAAGTTTCAAAGCCCCCATGCTAAAGGATAACGCTGTCCAAGCTGCAAAATCCTTTACTAATGCACTTTACGGGCACCTACAAGAATGCATGGATCGTGCTATCCCAAACAAAATTAAGACTCACTCCTCCAAGAAAAGGAAACCAGTCTGGTGGTCCCCTGCCATAAACAAGCTATACAATAGAAGGAGTACAGAAAAGAGTAAAATCCCAAGAAGGGAAGACATCCCTGATCAGTATCAGCAAGAAACCACGTTCCCTCATAAAATCATCCAAGGCTAGCTTCGAAAGAAAAATTGCCATGGACTCCAAAGATAACCACAAGGCATTCTTTAGCTATGTCAAGAATCTAAGTGGCAATTCTCAGATCTGCTCGGAGTTAGTGCAGAATGGCACAAAATACACTGAACCAACCGATATAGTCAACATCCTGGCAGACAGGTTCAGTGCAAACTTCACCCCCCTCTCACCCCCAAAAGGGACCATAACTATACCAGAAGAATGTAGTGCCCCTGAAATCACAGACACTCAGATTAAAACAGCCCACTCCAAAGCCAAAAACACAGCATCAATAGGACCAGACGGTGTCACAGGCTGCGCCCTACACAAGCTCAAAGATGAACTAACCCCTCACCTAAACACACTGTTTAAACTCAGCCTCTCCACAGGCTACATGCCCACAGAGTGGCGCACAGCAACAGTTATTCCACAACACAAAGGTGGAGCCACATAGGACCCTTGGAACTATCGCCCTATAAGCCTGACTAGCTTGGTCTGCAAAGCTATGGAGCACATCATCATGGATCTCATTAACAGAGACATTGGAAACCTCCAAACACTGGACCCTACCCAGTTTGGCTTTGTTAAGGGCAGATCATGCCTCCTAAACCTGGTGGACTTCTTTGAGACAGTTACCAAGGCTATAGACGAGGGAAAGGTGGTCCACACAGCTTACCTAGACCTCGCAAAGGCCTTCGACACCATTTCCCACTCAGGTAATATAGACAAGCTCACCAGCCTGAACATAAACCCCTACATCACGAGATGGGTTGCCAACTGGCTTATGGACAGACCCCACATGGTAAGAGTTGCAGGAGCTAGGTCTGACTCTAAACTGGTTACAAGTGGCGTTCTCCAGGGCTCAGTCCTAGGACCCCTCCTGTTTGGCATATACTTCATAGGGGTACAGACAAGCACAGGAGGACTATGGCTGACCAAGTGCGCAGATGACTGCAAACTAGGGGATATAATTGACTCTCCGGCTGACACAGACATCCTCCAAAAGGGTCTCACTGAGATAGATACCTGGTGTCAAAACCATGGCCTCAAGCTAAATGCCAAAAAGACCATAGTCATCCCCTTTGGAAAAAACAAAGTACCCATAAACTACCACATAGGTGGTAGTCCCCTAAATATGGAAAAAGTAATAAGGGATCTGGGACCCAAGTAGATAGTAACCTCTCCTTTGATAATCACATTGCCAAAGTGGTTAGAAAATCCTTCTATGTGGTCCATCTAATCACAAAAGGGTTTGCATCCAGATCGAAAGAGGTCATTGGGCCCCTCTATGCATCACTCATTAGACCCATCATAGAGTACAATGCCCCATTTGGGATTTACCTTACAAGACACCTGCAACAACTGGAAAGACCACAGAAGTACCTCACCAAGAGGACCACTGGCCTCAAGCAGATGCCCTATGCAGCTCGACTGAAGAAACTCCAGCTGTACTCGGTTGCATACCGCCTACTCAGAGGTGATCTCTGCCTGACATACAAGGCCATGTCCAACTCAGAATTGATGGACATGCCCCACCTAAAGAAAACCATATCCCCTTGAACCACATGCTCCAGGGATCTAAACCTCACCACAACAATAAATAGGAAATGCTGGAGGGATAGCTTCCTGTCCCAGAGACTTCCCATGCTCTGGAGAAAGATTCCAATCTACTTTAGGCAGAGCTCCTCGCTAACCCTCTTCAAGAGAAACCTTGACAAGTGGATGGGAAATAGAAAGTTTACCCCAGGGATCACTTCAATGGCTCTGCTGGACAGAGGCACAGGGAACTAATCTAAGGGGGCGACGAAAGCCAACACATTCCAGCTAGGCTTATAAATGTCTTTGGGCAGATAGCCTAGTACCTACCTATGAACCTATGAACAAGCCTACAGACCCTTGCATCATCTGGGACAAGACTGTTGATCACCAAAGAATCAGTGGGCTGCTTCTCATCTTTGGATTGGTGCTACAGTTTTGTTTCTGATAAGAGAAGAAGCAAAGGAGAATTGTATCACAGCAGCATGAAGCTGTGGTAAGACCAGCACTAGTAGTAGCCAGGCAGTAGCCAATTGGGCAAATCCCCTCTTTTCACCATTCTTGACAAAGCTAATTCTTTTTTTCAGAAAGTACTGCTTGATTAGTTGCTATCTAACCTAACTTCAGAATATCTCCCTAAATACTTCATCCATAAGTCATCAGGATCTACTTTTTCAGTTTCCCCTCAGGTGTTTGACAGCGCCCTGTATAGAAACAGACATCTTCAGTTGACATATTATCCTTTAGAAGCACCCTTGAAATTTCATCATTATCTAGTTGTACACAGAACAACTAGTTTGTGGTGATAAGCACTGCCCCCAGAGTTGCAAACCAGATACTTCTGAAATAACTTTATATTCTCACAGTAATCATCTAATAAATAAAAGATGGCCTGTCGCCATGGATATGAACTTTCCCACTATCTCTGTTACCAGCTTGGTGGATGTGGGCGTCCTGAGGCAAGGTAGAAATTGACTCATGTTTACTGACAACCAGCTAATTCTGAAACAAACTGATATGGTATGAGAGAGTTGTATTTATACAATGTCACCAGAGGCAAAGCTCTCACATAAAAACACTCCTAATGTCAATCAGGTTGTCAGTAGTACACACGCTGCACCCATCACACATAGTTCAAAGCAGACACACAGCCCCACATACCCAGAGGCACTTAAATGTAACCTTTCTAAACCCTATAGGCCTTCTAGATGAAGTACACATGACAAATACCATCAGCAGCCTTGAATGCACTCTTTCAAAACAACACCCACATGAATAGACAGCCACAATTCACAAAGCCTCTACTTCTAAGCCCATGAGGCAAGACACCACACAATCCAACATTCTGATAATTGGAGACTCCATTGTGAGACACACTGATGTCCCTCTCACCTGGGTGAGTAAAGAGAAAGTCATGGTCGGTTGCTTATTAGGGACCATGATCTACCACATTACACATGCACTCAGGTCATTAGACCACAAGTACCAGTACAGCTCAGTCATAGTCCATGTGGGTACAAATGTCCTGAGCCATACATCTCTAGACAATATGAAGAAACATCACAGAATTCTTGGAATATGTGCCCTAGGCCAGTGTGAGCCTAGCATTGAGTAACATTTTACCTTCTCCAGGGGTGATGCCACAATGCAGACAGAAGATGACTGACTTTAATAATGCTTTCAGTTTCTGGTGTCATTCTAAGGAGGGGTGCAATATTTGTCAGCATGGTAGGAGAAGGTCAAAAGACCACATTGCATTGTCAGGGATGGTCTGAAACAAGGTTTTCGAATATTAGCTAAAACATTGTCCTCCCCAATAGTGCCCTTTTTAAGCAATGCCAAACTGAAAGTACTTCCAGCATAGTCAATCAAAACCAAGAAAATGCAAAAGGTGTTACTGCACAATGCTAAGAGTCTAAGCAAAAAAAAAAATCCACTCTCTACAAGCTCTCTTCACCCTAGAGAATGTTGATGTCTGTCTGGTCACTAAGACATGGTTTAATGTCATGAAAAGCACACCAGCGGTGTAAGGTTATAATGCCTCTCACCCATTTAGACCAGCTACTACACAGATAGGGATTAAAAGTGGTGGTGTCTCGATTTACATAAAAAATAAATATACCTCAAGGCTGATCAAAAAGGACAATGCCCTTAAGCTTCTCCATGTCCAAATCACCATAGTTAAAATCCCATACCACTTCCTTGCAAGCTATATGAAAATCCATAACATGTATTTAAACTTATTGGAAACACTCACTGTCCAACCTAATACCGTGTTCAAGGGCAACTTAAATTACTCCACTAATAAACATGCAGGCACAGAGAGAGTCCTAGATTTTGCAAACACAAACTTCCCAGTAACAGATTGTCAATTCACTGACCAGGGGTCCCAACACACTAACCTGGTCCTCACTAACACAGGAGAGTGCTTCACACCCCCTAGTGTAATTTCTTCTCTGGTAAGGTCAGACCACAAAATGGTCTCAATTGAAGTAATAAAACCTGGAACCCCAGCTAATCCTGGAAGGTTCAAGAACTTTAAGACTAACTTCCTACCACTAAGTGATAACCTGACAAAATTTCAAGCCCCCATAAACCCTGAGAACACTGCTGCCTATACAGAACTGTTCAGAGAAACCCTATACAAGCATGTTAATGGCTGCATAGAGGCAGCTGTACCCACCAAGAAGAAGTACAGAACTAACTCAAAAAACAAGTCAACCTGGTGGGATCACAACATCAGTAGTCTGTATAACAGAAGGAAGAAAATCATGGAAAAATAAAGAGGTGTAGCACCCAGCAGGATAAAAGCAGTCTCATCAAGCTAAACAATCAACTCGGAGGATAAATAAAGTCTAACAAAGCCAAATTTAAGGTATATTTGGCCTCCCAGTCCAAGGAAAATGACAAGGCATTTTTTAGCTATGTCCACAACCTCAAAGGCAATACACAATTGTGTGCATAGACCTCGTTGTTAGCAGAGCCAAATATACTGAGCCAGAAGATTTGGGAAACCTACTGGCCAACAAATTCATCTCCAACTTTGCCCCACTCCCCCCAAGTCTCCACTCAGGAAATACCATTAAATATAACTCCCTCTACTATCATTAGGGAACAGGTCCTTAATGCTCTCTCCAAGGCCAAGAACACTGCATGAGTGTGTCCAGACAATGTCCCAGAATGTTTTCTAAATAGCATGCAACATGACCTATCAGGACCTCTGGAACTGGTATTTAACTGTAGCCTCCAAATAGGTTTCATGCCTCATGAATGGATGTGCAGCAAAGTCATACCTCTGCACAAAGGTAAGCCAACTACAGACCCTGGAATCTACAAACCCATAAGTCTGACTAATCTCATATGCAAAGTCATGGAAAGGACCATCATGGAAATGAGCAGTAATGACATAGGAAACCTCCAGATACTAGACCTCAATCAGTTTAATTTCTTCAAGTGCAGGTCATGCATACTCATCTTAGTGGGCTTCTTTGAGAAGATCACCAAAGCAATGGACAAGGGCAAAATGGTTCATGTTGCCTACCTGACCAAAGCATTTGACATGATAACCCACTCCAACATTGTTGACAGACTCATGAGGCTAGGTATAAACCCTTATGTTACCCAGTGGATAGCCAGCTGGGTCACAGACAGGACCCAGGAAGTTAAAACTCAGGAGTTCACCTATAGAAAGAGGCCAGTCACAAGAGGAGCTCCTCAGGGATTTGTCCTTGGTCTACTCCTTTTTGGAATTTGCTTCTCTGAAGTCAAGGCCAATGTCAATGGCCTCTGACTGACTAAATTTGCAGATGATTGCAAATTAGGAGCAGTCATAGAATCCCCTACTGACACAAGCATTCTCCAGGAAGGGCTGACAAAGACAAATAACTGGAGTTAGAGCCATGGACTAAAACTAAATGCTAAGACATGTATAATAGTACACTTCAGGAAGTCATCCACCCATAGTAACTATCATATTGACAACAAACGTTTAAGAGTTGACCAAGTATTCAGGGATTTGGGGGAACACATAGACAGTAATCTAGCCTTTGACCATCATGTGTCTACAGTAGTGAGGAAATCATTCTATGTTGTGCAACTTATAAACAAAGATATGTCATCTAGGCCCAAGGAGGTTATTATTCCACTGTATTCAGCATTCATCAGACCTATTGTTGACTACAATGGCCCCTTTATAGGTTCATAGGTGTTTACTAGGCTAACTACCACAAGGGTCATTTTAAGCCTAGCCATGCATCCCAAATCCCTGATGAGTTCTGATACCCTTGATAAATGTAAGGATGGGTCTGGGAAATGAACCATTTACAGGTTACCTGTCTGCATCAGAGACATAGGTGCCAAACCAGGAATGAATTTCCAGTTTCCCATCCAATTGTCAAAGTTGCACTTGAATTGGATTAGGGAGGAACTCTGCTTCACATGGATGGGGAGCCTGTTCCATAGTTGGAGTAGTCTCTGGAATACCTATCTCTGCAACAGGTTCTATTTATATCACAGGTAAGGTTTAAGTCTTTAGAATGGGTAATTCTGGTACTGTTTGTTTTGTGGATATGCAGGAGGTCAGTCAGAGTGGGGTCTGACAATGCCCTGTATGCCAGGCATAGATCACCCCTCAAAAGCCTGTAGGAGACAGAATACAGGGATAGGGCCTTGAGGTGGTCTGCATAGGACATATTACTTATGCCCTGTATTCTTTTAGTGAGGAACCTCTGTGGACATTCCAGTTGTTGGATATGCCTGGTTAGGTACATACCAAAGTGGGGCATTGTACTCAATGATAGGTCTGATGAATTCCAAATACAGTGGAACAATGACTTCCTTGGACTTAGATGCCATACCTTTGTTTATAAGTTGCACAACATAGAATGATTTCCTCACCACCACTTTGGTATGTACCTAACCCGGCAAATCCAACAATTGGAATGTTCACAGAGGTTCCTCACTAAAAAAATAGCATTCCTCTGCAGATCAGCTCAAGGCCCTATTCCTCTATTCTGTCTCCTACAGACTATTGAGGGGAGATCTATGCCTGGCATACAAGGCATTGTCAGACCCCACCCTGATAGACTTATTGTATATCTGCAAAACAAACATCACTAGAATTACCCATTCTAAAGACTTTAGCCTTAATTGTGATATAAATAGGACCTGCTGGAGAGACAGGTACATATCCCAGAGACTATCCCTTCTCTGGAACAGGCTCTCCATATATGTAAAGTTGAATTCCTCCCTAAGCCAATTCAAGTGTAACTTCGACAACTGAGTGGGGAACAGGAAATTCATCCCTGGTTTGGCACCTCTGTCTCTAATGGACACAGGCAGCCTGTAAATGGTTCATCTCCCAACCCCCTGCTTACATTTAACAAGGGTACCAAAGCTTGTCAGAGATTTGGGACACATGGTTAGGCTTAAAAGGACCTTGTGATTGTTAGCCTAGTACACACATATGAACCTATGAATGAGGGTTGAACAACTGTACAAATTGCTTTAAAAATTTTGTTGATGCCACAGTGGCAGGAAATAAAAATCTAGAAGTAAATAAAACTAGTCTGTTCAGACAAATTTTTGAATTGTGTTTGCAGGAGCCTTGAGTGACTTTGGGATACAATTCTGACATGAGAATATGGCTCTTTATCAAAAGACAACTTCTGAAAAATGTTTGCTGAGCATAGGTTTTTGATTTTTTTTTCAAATGGGAAGTTTTCCAAATTCAAACCACTGCCCAGAAAATTCAGTCAGTGGAATTACAGTCAGTGTGCTTGCTGGAAAATTAATGCTGGGTACAATAATGAGCAGAGTTCCAAGGTCAGAGCCATGCTTATCACAGTCCAGTTAACTATAGAGGTATGTGGGAAGTTGTGCAAGTCAGTAATCTGCTATTGTGGGTGGGAGACATTCAAGTAAGTAGAGTGCCTTCATGGGTAGATACAATCCATTGAAAGCATAGCTAGCAGTTCATGCAGACTGACTGCAGCACAGCTGATCTTTAAAGTATATGAGACACCAATACAATGGTGAGTAGAAGTCCATCATTTCCCTGACACATGATCTCAAGAGTTGCTATTATATATATAGATGTGCGGGAGTCTGGGGTTAAAACACTGGTATACTATGAACATGTTACTGATGTTACTTCAGCGGGTCAGGAACTTGACTGGAATTTTATCATTTTTGCATCCCAGACAACCATTAGACACACACTTATCCTGTAACAGTGAAAAATAAACTGTGATTTGGACAGTAAAAGAGCAAATAGTGAAATTCACTGTTACTCCTTGAAAGCATTTTTGTTGAGGAGCAAGCCCCCCCCAGCACCCCCATTGACTATAAATATTTCCTGTGAGGTCATTCTACCTTGATAATACGGCAAATAATCCAAGGTACTGGCTCTTCAGATGTAGCATATATTCCTGCACAATCACTCACTTGGTCCTGTAATTGAGAGGATTGCAATTACAGTCCTTGGAATTACAAAAGAAGCCCATCAGAATCATCGATAATGCTGAGTCTGTGACCCCAAAAGCAGAACAAATAGGACATTAGGACAGAAGTACAAGGACTACAGAGACATAGTGCCCTCATATGGAGGGACGAGAATGATGCAACACTCCGCCATAAAATTCTGACAGAACAGATATATTAAGAGAACTGGACCTTCAGAGAATGATAAAAAAACAAAAACGCTTTTTGTCTTCTAACTGAACAATTCTGTCACAGATGCCTAACTAAACCTATTCTCTTTCCTAAAAAGAACTGCCAATCCATATCACAGCCACAAGTGTCTCATTGTCCATAAAGTATGGCTTGCATCCTGCTTTACTAAACACCCCATGTATAACTATACCTGTTACATCTACAAAATCTTCTCTTCTTCTTTCGGCTGCTCCTGTTAGGGATCGCCACAGTGGATCATCTGTTTCCATTTCTTCCTGTCCTCTGCATCTTGCTCTGTCACACCAACCACCTGCATGTCCTCTCTCACCACATCCATAAACCTTATCTTAGGCCTTCCTCTTTTCCTGTTACCTGGCAGCTTCATCCTTAGCATCTTTTTCCCAATATACTCTGCATCCCTCCTCAGCACATGTCCAAACCAATGTAATCTTGCCTCTCTGGCTTTGTCTCCAAACCTTCCAACCTGGGCTGACCCTCTAATATACTTATTCCTAATCCTGTCCACCTTCATCACACCCATTGTAAATCTTAACATCTTTAACTCTGCCATGCCCAGCTCTGACTCCTGCCTTTTTGTCAATGCCACTGTCTCCAACCCATATAACATAGCTGGCCTCACTACCCTCTTGCAGACCTTCCCTTTCACTCTTACTGGTACTCGTCCATCACAAATCACTCCTGACAATCTTCTCCACTCACTCCAACCTGCCTGTACTCTCTTCTTCACCTCTCTTCCACACTCACCATTACTTTGAACTGTTGCTCCCCCAAGTATTTAAACTCATCCACCTTCACCACCTCTACTCCCTGTATCCTCACCATTCCTCTATCCTACAAAATATTATGTACTTTTTCATTTTAGTTAGTGCATGTTATTAACCAGTTTCAGATTCCATAACCCTGTCATTCAAATGAGTAAATCTAACAACAAACAAACAAATGTCATTACTGAATGGAGATCTTCATCACTGTAGGATTGCAGTAATGCAGTAGAAAGGAGTAAGAAAGAGAGAGACAGACAGAACCATAAGGTAACACAGTCCTTATAACCCAAATGTTAAAAATCAGTTCTGAGGAGTAAGAGTATTTTTTTCCAGCTCAGTAGTTGTATGGGTACACGAGTTTCATTAGATGTCATATTTATCCATGAGTATTTTGCTTGAAAATGTATACAATTATTTTTATCTAGTACTTAATACAGAAGTCTATCTTGCTAAACAAAGTTGTATATTGACTGATGAAGTAATTATACATTTGGAAGGTAGTATTTTTTGTGCCAGCTTTAATGCTACTCAGTGCTAGAAGTCTAAACCTCAAAATGCACTCTCTTGAGGCACTCCTAAAAATGGAGAACATCGATATCTGTGCAGTAACTGAGACCTGGTTCAAGGCTCCAGAGAGCACCCCTGCAATACCAGGCTACAACTCTTACCACACTTTTCGGCCACCAAACCAGGACCGAAACACTAAAGGTGGAGGAGTGTCAATATTCACCAAGGATATTCACACCACCAGGCTAGTTGCCCAACACAATGCGTCTGAAATTCTCCAGGTGCAACTAACACTAGGTAAGACTGCAATCCAAATTGTAGCTTGCTACAGATCCCCCACCATACCCCAAGATTCTCACTACACCTTTCTAAACATACTGGAAAATATTAGGATAGAACCAAATACCTTAATACTGGGTGATTTTAACTACCCTGCCATTAACTGGGAAAACTACTCATGTACCAACACCTTTGCCCAACGGTTCTTGGAATTCATAAATTCCAACGCCCTGGATCAACTAATCCATAGTCCCACCAGGGGCTCCAATATCCTAGACCTGGTCATTACCAACATGGGAAATCGATGCTCCACACCTATAGTCACCCCCTCGTTAGTCAGGTCTGACCATAAGCTAATCACCTTTAACATCCACATCCCACCCCCACCCCCCAGTAAGGAAACTTCCATAAAAAACTTCTCCAAAGCCAACTTCATGCTACTCAAGTCAGAAGTGACAAACTTCATGACACCCATGCAGATGGGAACTGAAAGTTCAACTGCTGAATCCTACATTAAGGCACTGTATGAGCACATCCACTCATGCATGAATCATGCCATCCCAAATACAACCAAGATGCTGTCATCCAAAAAAAGGAAGCCAATCTGGTGGTCCCCTGCCATAAACAAACTTTACAACAAAAGGAAGAAACTGTTGCAGAAAAGAGGAAAATCCCAGGATGCAAAAAACTCCCTTACCAGCCTCAGTAAGAAACTGAGATCCCTCATAAAATCCTCCAAAGCTAGTTACAAAAATAAAATTGCCAAAGATTCCAAAGACAACCACAAGGCATTCTATAACTATGTCAAGAATCTAAATGGCAATGCTCAGATCTGCTCTGAGCTAAAATAGAATGGCATTAAATATACTGATCCCAAGGATATTGCCAATATCCTGGCAGATCGATTTAGTGCCAACTTCACCCCCCTCTCACCCCCAAAAATGGCCCATCTCAATACTGGAAGATTGCCAAATTCCGGTAATAACGGCCACACAGGTGAAAAACGCTCTCTCCAAAGCTAAGAATACAGCATCCATGGGACTAGATGACATCCCGGGCTGTGTATTACATGAACTACAATATGAACTGGCACCTCACCTAAGTGTCATGTTTAATCATAGCCTCACCTCAGTTTTCGTGCCCACTGAGTAGCGCAGAGCTACAGTTATCCCACTCACCAAGGGGGGATCCACCTTGGATCCGGGAAACTACTGTCCCATCAGTCTGACAAGCCTTATCTGCAAGGCCATGGAGCGTATTATCATGGAACTTATAAACAAAGACATTGGCAACCTTCAAACACTGGATCTTGTCTCCTGAACCTGATTGACTTCTTTGAATCAGTCTCCAGAGCCATGGACAAGGGTAAGGTGGTCCACACAGCCTATCTATACCTTGCCAAGGCCTTTGACACCATCCCCCACTCTGGAATCATAGATAAACTTACTAAGCTGGGCATTAATCCTTACGTCACCCAATGGGTTGCTAACTGGCTTACTGATAGAACCCACACTGTAAAAGTAGCCGAATCCAAATCCAGCTCCAGACAAGTGACAAGTGGAGTACCTCAGGGTTCAGTCCAGGGACTGCTCTTGTTTGGCATTTACTTCTCTGAAGTACAGTCCAACACTAAGGGACTCTGGCTAACAAAGTTCTCAGATGACTGTAAACTGGGAGCCATTATTGAATCCCCAAATAATGTGGATACTCTACAAAAGGGCCTTACAGAAACAGGTGCTTGGTGCCAGAGCCATGGGCTCAAGCTCAATGCCAAGAAATGTATAGTTATCCCCTTTGGGAAAAAACATGCATCTGTGAATTACCATATAGGTGGCAGTACACTAAACACCGAAAATGTGATAAGAGACTTAGGGACACAGGTGGACAGTGGTTTCACCTTCGATAACCACATCGCCACAACAGTCAGGAAATCCTCCTATGTGGCACACCTCATCACTAAGGGCTTTTCATCCAGAAAAATGGAGGTCATTGTCCCACTGTACTCATCCCTCATTAGACCCATTATAGAATACAATGCCCCATTTGGTATGTACCTTTCAAGACATCTGTAACAACTGGAAAGGCCACAGAAATACCTCACTAAAAGAATCACAGGCTTAAAGCAGATGCCCTACGCTGACCACCTTAAAAAACTCCAGCTATACTCTGTCGCATATCGTCTACTCAGAGGCGATCTCTGCTTAACATACAAGGCCATGTCAAACCCAGAGCTGTTGGACATGCTACACTTAAAGAAATCCCAATCCCTCAGAGTCACATGCTCCAGGGATCTAAACCTTGTCATCACAATAAACAAAACATGCTGGAGGGATAGGTTCCTGACCCAGAGACTCTCCAGACTCTGGAATAGATTGCCTATACATGTCAAGCAGAGTGCCTCTTTGCCCCTCTTCAAAAGGAACCTTGACAATTGGATGGGAGAAAGGTAATTCACCACAGGGATCACGTCTATCACTCTACTACACAGGGGTCCAGGGAAGTAAATAGTGTGGGAAGAAATAGCCAGGGAATTGTTATGGCTAGGCTTGTATAGGCCCTAGGGCTGATAGCCTAGTACCAACCTATGAACCTAATACTGTTCAAGATTTATATGTTCTTAAAATCAAATAGTATCTCATTCATTGCACCTGTCTGTGTCTTAAAAGTGAGCTTTTCATCAACAAACAACCAGAAATTAATTGAAGCCTGCCTGCAGGTGTTGGTTTATTGTGGCACAGCTTTTAGTTTCCTGTCTGCAATGAAGAAAACCAAGGTCCCAAATCAGACTATACCAATCACTGGTTTTCCAGGGAGGAAAAGACTTAATGCACAATGGCAGCTCACTCTGTAGAGACAGGAGGCATGATGAAACAGCCCCCACCAGAGGAGGCTGAGACTACCTGAGCCACATTATAAAGTATATCACATGCCTGCGTAGGAGTGCCAAGAGTCAGCTGACAGAAGCAGCAGTTTCAGGGCTGGCATTGGCACAGCATGAGTAGAAGGAAAAGCAGAAGGCATGGTTCTTAGAAACAACATATGTACCAAATGTAACTTTTTATGGCCAGAGTCCAGCATATGGCAATTTTGCTCAGAGGAGCATTGGGTGTCAGTCATAATTCTGAGGAGTGAAGTTGTGAGTTGTGAAATTCAGACTAAATGTCATTTTTGCCCCTTTCTCCAAGGTACTGTGGCATCAAAGGTAGTATATGTAAAAGGCGGGAATCTGGGGAAGTGAACACCCATATTAGGGGGTCCAAGTGATGCAGCTCCATCCACCTGCCCCAGTGTAAAAAAAACTTGAAAATTCACAATTTTAGGACTTCCAGTTTTATTCCCTGAACATGTGACAGGGAGTCCAAATTTTAGGAGGGTTAAAATAAAAACTCTGAACCAAAATTCAAGTCAGAGAAAGTTAGGGACAGCTGAAAGATACACATGTGTTAGCTAAGCCAATGTTTTAGCAAATAAAATTTTCTGCCCAGCCTGAGTTAGAACCATTAGGACCATATGAATATGTGTTTCAACTCTTTAACACAGTTTTTGTGATTTTATACCCAAATATGGAGAATTACATTTGATAAATAATGAATGGCAGTACTGTTTTATCCTGATTTTTCATTTTGAAATGAACCTATTAGTTTATATCCTCTAATTTTATTAATTTTCTATTTAAATAATATAAGTATTTAAAGGTGGCCCTAATATGGAACTTTTGTCCTTGACTATGATTGGAATTTCCATGGCCTAAAGTATTAAGATCTATGAAAATGAGTAGACCTCATCAATAGGGGCATATGAAAGTACAAGCATTCATCTGCAATGAGGTCATTACATATCACCCTGCCTGAAGCAGTATCTGATATGGCATCTATCACCTCAATTAAGCCATGAGGAAGGGTGTTGTACAAATGAAGCTGGATCCAGAGATAATACTAACATACACTGCAGGTTACCTTTATCTCAGTGCTAGATCTATTATTTTATTTTATTTTATTGCACTTCAGTTAACTGTTTTAGAGTGCTACTGCTTTAGTTTTGCTTTATTTGTTTATTTTTGCATTTTAAAAGTTCCTAATACTTTAAATTGCCTTATCCAGGTAGTTTGTTTAAGCTGTTTTGTGGTAGCATTGCATCCTTAAGCAATCTTTTTAAAATTTTTACATTAAGAGGACTGGGATGGTCCATCTAGTGGTACAGTAAACTCTCAGTTAACTGGCACCCATGGAGATTGGTAGATGCCGGATAACTGTAGTTTCTGGTTGCTTGAGAGTTACTATTAAAAATAGGCCTGACTAATACTGTACCCTATACTATTTGTTTGATTTGACTTGCTCTTGGGTTGGGGAGAGGGAATGTATTCATATCTTCCTTTTTAAAACTCTAAAACTCTAAAAAATGTAAGGTATGTTTCTGCGGGGGGGGGGGTGACAGAAAGTGCAACACATGAAAATTGTACTATATTCCTTCAATTTTTTTTCTGGCTGCTTGGGTGTTCTGGTTGCTCGAGTTATGGTTAACTGAGAGTTTACTGCAGTAGGTGGTAGCCTGGTCTATTTGAGTTGGGAAACACATAAGAAAACTGTAAGCCATTAACTTAATTGTCAGTTGTTGAATTGCACTTGAGAGTCCTTTTTCTTTTGCTTTTACATTAGGAAGTCCAAGATCATCTATTTTGTGGCAAACAGTGTTTTCCTTGTCTCTCTGAGTTGGGAAGCAATCCAGGAGAGCTCAATGTTTAGTTGTTTTTTAGCCACAGGGCACAAGAGTTAAGAATCAATTTTTAGCTTGTTTCTGTATGCTATAAATTAGGCATTTTTTGCATGGATCTGTGATAACTTTCAAAGAGCTCAGTAATGTTTGGCAACCTTTCCTGTGAGTTTAAAGTGTTTTTACTATATCCAGAGCCATACAGCTACTTGATTTTTTTGCACTTGCACCTGCTATTAATTGTGATTGCTACTGTCTGACTGCATTTGTAAAACATTTAATTAATTTTATGACAGAAAAATCATTCTTTTTCTCTGTTTGTTCATCTTTTGAACTGTCTGATTTCTAAATTCCTTGCAGGGAAGGACTTAGCGGTTTATTGTTGAATTGCATTTGGATCTCCTTTTTGTTGAGTTTTTACATTGGGGAGTCTGAGATCATCCATTTTGTGGCGGAAGGTGTTTCCTGGTCACTCTGAGTTGGGAAGCACTCCAACAGAGCTCAAAGTGTGGTCAATTATTGGTCAGGGGGCACAGGACTCGGTTTTCAGATTTTTTCCATTTGTTATAAATTAGGACCATTGATATGGAGCTGCTCGCCGAGCAGCAGTGGTTGGCAGTGCC
Organism: Protopterus annectens; assembly: GCF_019279795.1. Classification (NCBI taxonomy): domain Eukaryota; kingdom Metazoa; phylum Chordata; order Ceratodontiformes; family Protopteridae; genus Protopterus; species Protopterus annectens. Next base: position 618,432,493 of record NC_056732.1, on the reverse strand, counting down.
CTGTACAGAAGCAAACACTTGGCAAAATTTACCTATAAAACTATATTAGGATTGTAACATGTAACACAGTAAAGCATTGCTCAGTGTTAAGCTTAGACCAGTTTGTTCTTCTAACAGCACTAAAACCAGATCCTAGCACTATCAACATCTTCTCTTAACCATATAAACCACACCAGGAGACCTCTATTAATCATGGTCCTTAAACCATTAGACAACCCTAATACAGGTCTGAACAAGGGCTTCCAAAGTGGATGCACACTAATCAACAGCTTGACTTCATCTCTTCCAGTGTGGAAAAAAAAGAAACTGAGAGATAAGGCTAGTAATACTGACAAGTTTAGTAAAATTCAATTACTGGTTAGTAAGTACACTTCCTGGATGATAGCAAAGAAGAAACTAAGAAAGTCTGAAAGAAAATCAACTAGAAAATGTGAAGAGAAAACAATGACTGGACAGAATCCTATAGCTGCTCAGCAAAAAGCAATTCAAGCTCTAGCTTTAGAGGAAAAAATAAATCAAATGTGCTTAGTACTGATTAAAATAAATGAAACATTGAAGGAGTATATCAACTCAAATAATAAAAGGCTGGAAAATGGAAGCTTTAAACAGCTATTCAGATGAACAGATAAAACTGCGAAAATCAGAGGTCAAAATAAAGAAAAGGCTGTCCAAGTATGAGACTGCATAGGAAGAGCTGTTTCAAAAAATGGCACAGTTAGAGAACAGAGCACATAGAGAAAACCCAAAATTTTCTGCTGTAGCAGAAAAACTGGAAGGAACAGATTGTATTAATTTTATGAATGCACAAATAAGTATTCCACAACAGGATTTGTTCATTGAAAGGACACATCATGTGTATGCTCCAACCTGGCCATGAGAAAGCAGCCAAGATCTGTATTGGTAAAGATGCAATCGTACCACCTGAAAGAGTGGAACCTGGCAAAAATGTTGCAGAAGGGAAACATATTAAAATATAAGACAGTAGAGTGTTTGTAGAAAGTGATTATTTGCTATACACCAGGCAGAAGCGAAGCAAATTTATTCCAACAGTTGTGGAATGTTGAGAGGCATGTGTTAGATTCAAGCTGCTGTATCCAGTTGTCTTCAAAATATTTTTTTCTTCAAGGATCAAAAATATTTTTTGAAGCAGAAAATGCAAAGGTTTGTCCAACAGAAAGTGAGCCATCAAACAGAAGGGGGCTCTGCTTCTTATTCTTCTGATAATAAAGCTCATAGAGAGACTTAGCCAGTGAAACCTTTTCCAGTGTCCCAAAGACAAATGCTTGAGAGACAGAAAAAAATTCAGGAGATGACTAGAAAAACTGGGAGTACCTAGGACTTGAACCAGAGTCTGGGGTTGGGAGAGAGAGAGAGAGAGAGATGAACAGAAAGAAGACTAGCAACACTGAAAATAGTTAATAAATGTGAGACTATAAATTATTGATCACATTTGTGAGGTATAGCTTAACAATAAAAAGTGGCTGAGAAAGATTGGACTTTTGTTGACTTTGTTAAACTAGTGGGGGAACAGAAAGGCATATACCCCACTTAATATCATTGATGTTTGGAAGAAGACTAAAAGGAAAAAGGTGGAAAAAAGAGTAACTGCAAGTAAAATATTTTTTGCTCTTAACATTTGTATAAAACATTTCATGGTATAAATTGCATGGTATATAGTAAAACATTTCCATTGATTGTTGTATGTGATAACAATACTAAGTAAACAAGTACTTTTTTTAGGTTTAAGAATTGTAGATATTACAATGTAAAAAGAGATGAAAGGCTGGACAAAGGCATTTTCAAGTTAATATGCTGTACTCTTTGGCTGCTTTGATGGGGGTTGGGTTGTAAAAGTGCAATGACTATAATAAATGTAGAGTCGAGATGTTTTTCACTTACTTTTGAATACGTGAATGTCTGGATAAATACTCTTGGCTTAATCTAATAATAAGTCTCTTGTGTAAGAATGCTTGGTATAAAAATATGAGAACACTGTGAATGTATTGAAAAGTTTTCCTTTAACACATAAATGTTTGTTGTGAGTTCAGAAGTGTGCAGCTGGGGGCAGATTTACATTCTGTTCTTCTCTTTCTATGGAGACAAGTTGACTATGGGTTCAGACAATAAATCTTTAGAGTTCTGGATATTGTTTGCTGAGATAAATGTAAGGTTAAAATGTACAAGGGCAAGCAATTTAGTAAAAAATAAAGCTTGAAATTATTAGTAGTGAATAAGAGATAGCAGTATTCCTGGTGCCTGAATACCTCAGTGCATTTACTAGAACAGTGTAGAATTTATTTTTATTTAAAGATAGACAGTGCACTTTTTCTTAAGGCTAAAAGTTAATGTTTTCTGAAAACATACAAGCTGTTTTTCACATCTGGGAGGGGAGCAAAGATAAGATAATAACAGACAGCAATTAGTGTAAGTAGGAACATACCTGTAACATGTACTTCTGCATGGATAACCTTAATTTTAGGTTAGGTAATGCCAGTGGGTGCAGCTGTCGATTTGGAACAACTGTTCATCAGGAGGATTAAACTTCATTATTTGAAGATGTACATAGTTGTGTGTATTTGTTTTAGGTTAATAGGTTATGGAAGTGTTCTCGGGGATGATTGGCTTATGTTTGAGTTTTCATTAAATCAAAAAGTCTTGTAAAATATGACAGTTTCAAATGGAGATGACAAAAAACAACTGTATAAAGGATCAACCTGCCAAACATTAGTGTGTGAATGTAACACAAAATCTGGCAATACAGGTCTACTTCTAAATTTCAAAATTTCAGAACTTTGAATTTCTTATGGTTAAGACCATAAGATCGAAAGTTTTGAAACTTTAAACTGTTTAAATAAAGACTGCCATACAGGGCAGAATGGTATATTTACCATTTTCCTTGCTGTAGTGTGATCTCAGAGTTGGTATATTTAATTAGCAGGGAGTGTGGGGGTGCAGGGGGGCTTGCCCCCCCCCTGCAAAAACATAAAAAAAAAGTTTTTTTTTTTATTTGCATTTTGACATTTCAAAACTTTGATCTTATGGTCTTGACCATAAGAAATTTGAAGTTTTAAAACTTCTAAATTTAGAAGTAGAGTTGGAAATACAAATTTAAAAAACACTAACATGCATAATAGGTGGGTATAATAGCTTCTTATCATAATGGCTACACTATCCATATTATTTTGGAACATAGCCTCACAAGTATAGAAAAAGGTGTAAGAGTATTGAATTATATTAAGAAATGCAGATTGCAAATAATTCTGAAGGAGTCACATTTGGAAAGAAGTGAACATTTGACTTTGATAAATAAAGGATTTCAGAATGGATATTCAACAGAATATCAGGGGCAAAGGAAAAGAGAGAGTACTTATACTAAAGTCTAGAGAAGCTACAATAGTGATACAACAGGAAAAAAAGATAATACTGGTAGATTTATGATAGTTATTGCCTACTGGCAAGAGAGGAGGATTATGCTGTCATGTATTCATATTCCACCTAAAATTACTACTATGGAGCTTAAGAAATTTGTTTGAGAAATAATCAGCTTTCAACAGGGTATATTACTTATAGGTTGGGATTGGAACTTGATTTGCCAGAGTAAAGATGTACATGGGAGACCTAGAAAGGAACATATAACAAAAAGGGGTAGAGTTCTGAAGACATTTATGAAAATACTTGGTATGGAAGGTGTGAATTCACAAGGAACATGTGCATTTAACTGAAAGCTTCAACACACATCCAATAACTATTTCAGATCATACACCAATAACAACTAAGATAAAACTGGAAGGTAATGAAGTAAAAATAGTACACCGAGACATCTTCTCTTCTTAACAGAAAGGTAGGGAAGTAATGGGTAGTGGAAACTGTTCAAGAGTTATTAGGGAACAAAAATGTTTCTTCAGAAGCTATAGCTAGTGAGTGGGATAAAAATAAAGTAGAGTTTAAGTAGAAATAAAAGAATACCTAAAGGTAGTTGGTAAAGACCTAATTGATCCGCTTCTTATAGGCCCATTTCAATTTCAAACCATGATTATAAAGTGTTTATGTCCATAATAGCTAAAAGAATAGCAAAAGGGTTGCCAAAATTGATAGATATGGATCAATGTGGTTTTGTGGAGAGAAGGCAAAAATTTGACAGCATTAATAGAACAATGATGATCCAGAGTGAAGCAGAGTGTAAGAAAATACTGCTGCTGTTGGTGGATCTGGATGCAGAGAAAGCATTCAACAGAGTAAGCTTGGAGTTTATAAGGAGGGCAATATAAGCATTTGCATTCACTGATACAATAATAAAGTTAATTAGGAGGATATATGTGGGATCTGAGGCAAAAATTAAAGTGGGAGGATTCCTCTTAAAGTTGTGCCTGAATAGCGGAACCAGCTGGGAGTGTTCTCTTTCCCCTCTTTAATCATGTTATATTTAGAGCCATTGGCAAAGAAAATAAGGAACCTAGAAATTCAAGGATATAATTCGTATAGTAATCATGAAAAGTTGGCTTTATTTGCAGACGGCATTATTTGGTACCTGTTAAAACCAGAAAAGGACGTGTCGATATGGTGGAATATTTTGAGACAGTTTCAAGTCTTTTCAGGATAAAAAATTAATGAAGCTAAAACAAAGACTATAGCTGTAAATTATGTAACCACAAATGAATTGGTTCAGCAATACCCATATTTATCGGGACACTATAGAATTAAGTATTTAGGAGTATGGATTTAAAAGGATTCTGTTTTGGCAGTTAAGGATATGTGGAAAGAAACTAAACAAAAGATAATACAAAAACAGATAAACTGGAAGGTCTTGTTTTTGGATACAGATAGCAAGATACAAGCAGTGAAAATGTGTTTAGCCCCCTTAGTTTTATATACAGGTCAGTCATATTTTCATAAACCAAAGGAGAAGTTGTGGACAGCGATTAATAAAGAGTTGAAGGATTTTCTCTGGGAGAGGAAAGGGCAAGGATCAAGTAGGATAAACCGTCCATTCCAATAGTACAAGGTGGTTTAGGATTATCTAAATTTGAAGAGAAATTTTAGATCTACACATTTAAGGTTCATACACGTAATACAAGCAGTAACCTATAGTTCAAAGTAGAAAGGGGAAGAGGTTCAAGAAATAAGGAGAGAGAGTGGGATTTTGGATGCAGATCCTTAAGAAGAATGACAACAGCCATAAATAATATTATATTCATAAAGTAGTAGAAAGCATTCTAAGAACTAAGCCAACACAAGAATGGAGAAAGGAGATTTTACCAATAGGGATAACTGCAATTAGGGGTACAGAGAATAGACAAAAGGGGCTGGAATTTACTGGAAAAAGCTGAAAAGGGAACCAAAGTACTGGTAGAAAAATACTAGAGAGGAAATGGTAGTAAAATGGGAAGAGGCCAAAAAGCCATTTGGACTATAGGCTAGAGACTGCCTTCCCTAATGGCGATTGATATCAAAGTATAGGCGAAGAGAAAGGGATGGGAGAATCCTAAGTAAAAGACCTACTTTGGTAGAGTTTTTAGTTGAAAACAAGATGCTGTTGAAAAGGGGATAATTAGTGAGGCATATAAATATTGGACAATAACTATAGGAATCAATCAGAGGAGGTCAGAAAAGACTGGGAAGAGAGATTAGATAAGCAGTTCACAAGAAAACAATAGAAGGACAGATATATGCCTCACAGATATGCAGCAAAGCCTAGAAAATGTAGGATTTTTGATTGGAAGTGTTTGCATAGGTATTTTTAAACTACATTCAGACTCTAAATAATTTTTCCTCAGATAGATGATAGATGGCAAATGTTGGAGGTGTGATGGAGGAGAGAAATGTAACTGAAAATATATGTTTTGGAAATGTAATGATTTGGCAGACTTTAAAATTCCCTATAGAGTACTCTGTCAAGAATATTGGCTGACCAAATGGGTTTAACTAAGGAAATTATTAATTTTTTTGAGCTGGGATACAGCATCTGAATTGTCTAAACTTAGTAAGGCATTGTTAAGTTTAATTCTGGTGGCTGACAAAAAAGCAATTACTAAAAAATGGAAACCAAAATCTAAACCAACTGTATTTGAAGTATTGAGTAATAACAGAGATAAAGGAACTGGAAGTGGGATCTTTAGAAAAGAGTAGGAGAAAAGTACACAGAAAAAAATGGAGATTGTGGGAACAATACTGGCAGAATAATGTTTTGGAGGAGGAGGAGTGAGGTTTGTGGGAAGGCAGCAACTGATCGATGTATGTAATGTTGGAATGATAATTATACAAAAGAGTATATCTGATGTATAATGTTTGCAACATGTTAATAGGTTTTTTAATATAAATGTATGTTTGCCTGTGTCTTAAGTGATAATTCAATAAATAATTCAATAAAATTGTTGAAAAAATATAGGCCCAGACAACATGAATATGCAATTTCCAGATGTCCCCATGGCCAGCTTGGTAGATACAGACATCCTGAGAAAATGTAACAATTATCTCATTTTCTCTGACAATCTTTAATCCTTAAAGAAACTAACACAGTATACCTCCACAACTTCCTTGGAGGCAAAAATGTTGCTTACAATAATATTGTCAAGAACACACACACTACATCCTCCACAAATACTGCTCACCACACACACTGACCATCTTATACTGAAACACTTAAAAAAAACTTTCGCAAGTCTCAAAGACCTACTAAGCCTACAAATAGCAACACCTACTCTCAGAAATCCACCAAAAGCAGCAACAAACACCATATATAAGCCTACACCTCAATGGTTCCACAAGATTGAAGCCCATAAGGCAAGCAAAAACTTTACCTAGGACTATTGTCATAGGGGATTCCATTGTATGACATAAAGATGCCTCAATCATCAGGCTAGACAAAAAGAAGATAACGGTCACCTGCCTCTCTGGAGCCAGGATCCGCAATATCATGCTTGCACTCAAGTCATTATCCACAGGTACAACCCTGTAAAAGCATGTCAATCGCTGCATACAAGCTGCTGTACCTACCAGAAGTATGTCCATAACATACGCCAAAAGCAAACCACACTGGTGGAATCCCAACCATACCGCACAACTGTACAGATTTTCACAGAATGCAGAGATTTTTGCCTCATATTTTTGGTCTGTTCCTCATACAATCTGTAGTTTTCTGGAAAATCACTGAAGATTGAAGTCACTAAATAATGACATTCATTTGAGTTTCAGACTTCTTATCCTGCAGAAAAATGCATTCTAAAACAAATACTGTTATTCTAGCAACTTACTAAGATAAGAGCAATATTTAAAATTTGTCCCACCATTATTTTAGGTTTTGTCCAGATTTCTTGTGCTAAGAGTTTAAGAGGTATGATCCCAACCTTAACAGGATATATAACAAAAGGAAAAAAAAAAGTCATGGCCAAAATCAGAAGGAGCTACTTTCATAAAGACAAGAGCTCACTGATTAAACTAAACAAGAAACTAAGAGGATTAGTTAAGTCCAAGAAGACCAGCTATGAGGTCAGGATAGACTCTCAGGCTAAGGATAACCACAAGGCCTTCTTCAGCTATGTCTAAAACCTTAAGGTAACACACAGTAGTGTGTTGACTTGGCGGCAAATGGCACCACCTTCATTGATTAGGGAGACAGTGAATCCACTGGCTGGCAAATTCAGCTCAAACTTTACCCACCACTTACCTCCCCCTTGCTACACCTAATGAAATTCCTTCTAGCATATCCTCCAAACTATCAGCAAGGGGCAGGTCTTGATGGTGCTTGCCAAGACCAAAAACACTTCCTTAATGTCCCCCAACAATATTTTGGGTTGCTTCTTAAATAGCTTAAAACATGACCTTTCAGGACCACTTAAAGCTTTCAACTACAGCCTAAAAACAGATTGTGTACCAAGTGAATGGAGGATCGCAACAATCATCTCTCTTCAAAAGGGTGGTCCAGCAACTGATCCCAGAAACCCATTAGTCTGACAAATCTAATATGCAAAGCCATGGAACAAATTGTTATGAAAATGTTCAACAAGAACATTGGCAACCTACAGATACTGGACCCATTCCAGTTTTGCTTTTTTCAAACAAAGGTCTTGCCTACTTAACCTGTTAGACTTCTTCAAGTGGGTCACCAAGGCAATGGATGAGGGGAAGATAGTGCATACTGCCTACCTTGACCTGGGTAAGGTGTTCGATACGATCCCACCCCCCACCCCCCCAGGTATTGTCAATAAACTCACCAAACTAGGCATAAATCTCTGCATAACTCTCTAGATTGCCATCTGGCTAACCAATAGGACCTAAGAAGTTAGGACTGGTAAGACCACCTCCACCAAGAGACAGGTCACCAGCAGAGTACCTTAAGGATGTATGCTGGGCCTACTGCTGTTTGGTATCTACTTCTCAGAAGTCAAAGCTAATGTCAAGTACATCTGGCTCACCAGGTTTGCAGATGACTGTAAATTGGGAGCTATCATAGAGTCCCCCCTGATATTTACATCCTGTAAGAGGGAGTAACAGAAACAAATGACTGCTGCCAAAGCCACAGTTTAAAACTCATCACCAAGAATTGCATCATGGTGCCCTTTGGGATAATGTCCACTTAAGCCGATTACTCCTAGTTTATTAAAAACACCCCTAAGAGTTGACTGGGTAGTTAGGAGTCTGGGAACATATGTAGACAGTAATCTGGCCTTCCATCAACTTTTAGCCAAGACAGTAAGAAAGTCATCCAAGCCCAAGGAAGTTATGGTATGGTTTTACTTGGCTCTTATCAGTCTCATCACTGAGTACAATGCCCCTTTTGGCATGTACCTGACCAGGCATTTGCAACAGGTGGAATGCCCACACAGGTTCCACACCAGGAGAATCCATGTTATTAACACACTGCCCTGCACAGGATCACCTTAAGGCACTATGTCTATACTCAGTCTCCTACAGGTTACTGAGAGGCGATCTCTGCCTGGCATATAAGGCATTCTCAGATCCAGCCCTAATGGATCTTTTACACATCCGCAAAATGAGCTGCACTAGAAACACTAGATCCAATGATTTAAACTTTGCCTGCGACATAAATAGAACGTGCTGGCAAGACTGGTATGTGTCTCAAAGGATCCCCACACTATAGAATAGGCTCTCCATTCATGTGAATTAGAGTTCATGCCTGACGCTATTAAAACATAACCTTGGCCATTGGATAAATAAATTCACCCACAGTCTAACCCCTATGTTTCTAATGAAAAGAGGCAGACATCAACTAAAATATTACTCAACTAACATACCCCCCTCAAAGCCCTTAGCTACCTCCAAACTATAATACCCCCCCTAATAGATACCCCAAGGTATATGGGGACACAATTGGGGTGGGTTGCACAATTAGGCTTATAAAGGCCTTGGTAGTTGTTAGCCTAGTATATACCTATGAACCTATGACATGCTGTTGATTGCCCAGTTTAGTAATGTTTAGTATAAAAATGAAAAATTCACTTCTAATTCTTTCTCTAACTCCATAGGTATAGCAGTAGTTACTATACATGAGGTCCAGGAGACCAATGAGGAGCCTAACACAATTTCCCAAGTGCCCAGAGCATGGTCTGGTTAAGTGACTTGCTCAGAGTCACACAGTAGGCAAATGAAGGCAAATGGAGTCAAACCCTGGACTACAGAAGGCAGTTTGTTAATACCTCATCGCCTTAATCATCTGTACTGCTTGCAAGGATCTCTGCCTCTTCCTGTCTTTTTCTTGTAGTGAAGAAAATGGTGGTTCTTCATTATCTCCCTTAACCCACCTTTGCAGTGCGGACCCACAACTCCAGCTTTTAGCCATATTTACTTAAGGAAACTGCAAGACAGCTACATTTCCTGAGAGTGTCTCAAAACACAACTCATGAAACAAATTAGTGCAGTAATATCAAGTACACCTTGAAACTTTACTGGTTCCACAGCTTTCAATGTGCTCCTCAACAAAATGGCCATACTTTTGGCTAGATATCAATATTTTTTTTTACAAGTGTGGTCTTTTCTCATTAATTTCATCTGAGGGCACTATGTAAGTCTTTCTCAAAAGATACATCTGTAGTCACTCTGCAAAATCCATATTTGGAAAAGTATTTTTTTTTTTTATATATACCAAAATGACTTGTACTGCATTACCATTAGACAATTTTATTGAAACTGTGGGCCAAAAAGACTGAAAAACAGCAACATCATTACAAACAACAACCCCAGACTTCCCCTTGTCAATTAATTTATTCCAGTGTTTTACAAAAAGTTGTTCATAAGCTAAGTCCAATAATCTGTCTGTTTCACAAACAGTTGTTCATAAGCTAAGTCCAATAGTCTAGGTCTTAAAACACAAAACAGCATGCAAACAAACCAACATTACTTTAAGACTGGCCTTTGGGGAATTGAAATGAACACTCTGAATTTCTTGTCTTTTTATATTAATTACAAGTCATGTTCCGAAGTTATTAGCCTGTGTTTCTTTTGATAAATACAGCCTAAAAGTTGCCAAAAGTCAGCATGTTGAGCTAAAACTCATAATACAACCATTTCTGCAGCCCACCCCATAATGTGATAACCATCGGTGTTCATATCCATGTCATAATGTTTCTTTTGTCTGAAACTTGAAAGGTCTTTACTCTGCTGGCAGGACTTGTAGATTTCTACCACTGCAGTTTATGAGACACATTTATATGACAAGTATACTGAAAACATACACCAAGAACACTGAATTCTGCCAATGTTATCTGTATGCATTTCATCGGGTACATAGCCACAAAAACGGCACTTTTCAATATTGTGACCCCAAACTCACAATCCAGTAATTTCCTCGGATGAGCTCATGGAAGTGAAAGCTGTCAGTGATCAAACCCAGACCAGAAATTTGTGCTTGTTTTTCAGATTTCTAGACCAAAATAGTGTTTTTATTATCTTAACAAAAAAAAAATCACTAAGAGAATTTCCCAATGCATTTTATGAGCTGGAGTTGTACAACTTTAAAAACCACCATCATTAGTTTGTGTTTTGTGTGGCAAAGTTAGCTCCTTATACTGTCAGTCTATTTGCCACTGCTAGCTACGCAGTCTGCAAACACTCATGCTGTCAAATGCTTGCGTCCATTTGGTTTATATCTATCTATATATATATATATATATATATATATATATATATATATATATATATATATATTTCTCATTTTGCACTTCTAGCATGAAGACATTTTAGACATCAATTCCCAGAGACATATGACATTTGTTGTGTTAACATAGTCACCATTAATGAATACACCATCATTATGTTTCATTGTTATAAATGAAAACAAAAAAGACCTAAGAAACAAAACACACAGATAATCTGGGAGAAATGTAATCTAAGAAAATGTTTCCCTTGATTCTGCTTCTGGGTACTTGCAAAGAATATAAACAGTACATACCCAGCTCCATACAGCACATTAATCAGAAACATACATACATGTCAGGGTGTCATGCACACATAGAGCAAACCCTCTTTTTCCAAAAAATCTTTAAACCAATCTACATTTGTTGTACAATAAAACAGTCTGCAAAATAGCTCCTACTCCTTCTCATCACAGCTCTGGTGTGATAGTGTAACCCCTCCACTGCCAATACACATTTCCCTGTCCAGAATAAGCTGGAGGTTACAAAAGCTTTTATAAACTCCTGATATTCTAACAACATTCATATGTCCCAGATGTTGTTGATAATTAAAATAAATTTCTTCAAAATTCCGGCACATAATCCGTCATCCTTGTATCCACAACTGTAAAGATTAAATAAACTTTTTTCTCTATTAATCTGTTTCAAATGTTCACTTTCCAGACACACATACACACGCGCACACACACACACACACACACACACACACACACACACACACACACACTTTACTCTGCAATGTCCCTCATAGAAATATTAGCTTCCCTGATAGATTAAATTTCATATCACACTCTCCCATGTCCTGAATAATAGTGCCATTTTTCTTGAAAATCTATATTTGCCAGACTGCCTTAGTTCTTCAGAATAAAAATCATGATGAACCCCAAGCATAAGCACTTCACCCCAAAAATATCTGTCAAACAACACCAACTTGAGTAGATAAAAAGGCTCCGTGAACAGCTCAGACCACACCAGACTGAGTCGGGGGAGCTAATTGAACTGTGCTAATAATCACTGGTTCATTTTAATAGAGTATCACTCACACCTAGAAAAACACCAGCACATCTCATGAATCTTTATCCAGCTACTCATATTTTCTCTGCTAATATGATTCATTTTTTTCATAATGAAATGTGGCAAGTAGAATGTAGAAACAAATACTGAAGTAACATAATCTTTAAAACTTAGCCTGTGGTTCAAATAAGGGAACTGCAAAACCCCCAAAAGAGAAAAACAGATCTAAGGATTTAGACATTTATAACAAGACCTTAGTGTCATTGCTTTCAATTCAATTGTTTCAGTAGTTTAAAGCAAAATAAGAATATCTATAAGAAAACAAACAATAGCTACATGAAAAACTCAACTTCTGAATTTACAAATCTAACTCAACTGATGAAGGCATAATCAGATATACAAATTAAAAATTAAGAAGTATCCCACCACCTTTGGGAAAAAGGAAAAATCCCTGTTAAGGGCTTTTTTGACACTGTGTTTTTAATTAAAGTGGCTCTCAGATGAGTTATTTATTCCCATGAAGTGGCACATATTTCCTAAGAGACATTATTTGCAAAGAACAACTACTTTTATGCTGTGACTTTCACCCCATCAGACTATACCCAGTATACCCAACAACCCCATGACACCTTATCCTATGCTTTCTGAACTGAAAGTCAGGCTATAACCTAAATTGTATATATTATTAGCTTTAATGGAAGCCTGCTTTAAATGTGATTCCATAGCTTTATTCCCTTAAAGAAGGTTATCGTCTTAAGAAGGGCACATCTGAAAAAGGGGAATGGAATTATATTAGACTACCAAGATCTAACACACCTTTTTAATCAATCCCTCTGTTGAAAGGAAATTAATTCATCAAGCTATTGTAAGCCAGTGCATATGCTGCAAGCAGAGAACAGAACTAAAACTGTCTTTATATTTCAGACAGATGAAATATATCATGTGCATGAGAACCAGTAATATTTGACAACAGGCATCAGAACTTGCCTTTAATACCCACAAAGCCAACATAACCAAAACCATGCTCTTTGGAGCACAACAGAATTTGTTTATATCATCTACCTGGTCTATCTGCAACAAGCACTCCGAACCCCTTAAATCAGTTACACACTTCTGGTACCTTGGTGTTTGCCCAGATCCAAGCTTAAAACTTAAGACATCATTTCAAACTAATCATACCAAAGTCAACACACTTTCATTTTGGGCAAAAAGTTATTTCACTTCCGCTCACATAAAGGGAGAATTACAATAGGGAAGTGAGTGCTATTAGCCTGGTTTGAATATGACCCTCCCCATCATTGCAGCAGCTTCTAAACAAAACACTGCATCCCTTCAAACTATCTCCAATAATATGTGCAGGTTTATCACTATCAACCAAATGAGAGCACAACTGTGCTGTACTTGCTAAAGCAAAATGGCTACCTGTGCATCGCAGATCCAAGCTACTTTTGTGTTCTTTAATCCACAAACAACTGCAACAAGACATCTTTCCTTTCCTAAATGCTCTCCTCATACCTCACACTTCCAACTGCAATCTCAGATTGATCCATTCCTAACTTAGGTCCTACATTGCTCTTCCCAAGGAACAGATTTTATTGCACTTTTCATGAATCTTCTGTACAACTTCCATACCAGACTCAATGAATTATGGGATTTGCAGAATTAAAGACACAAAGCTATATATACATATCCACAGTTGCGTATACACAAAAGTTTAAAGCTGTGCACACTTTTTATCATCACAGCACTTATCACCTCATCACTGTACTAACCCCCCGTCCCTTCCAAAATACCTGAAATAGACTGACCTTTGACAACAGTTCCTCATAGAGCTCAAAAAATATTTTTAAAGAACCAAAGTCTGCCTGCTTCCACAGTAACGATATTACCTAAACTCTACCTTAATTGCCCTCTAATCCTGTATCTGTTCTACTTTCCAAACATTTATGTATAGCTTTTAAATACAGTCTTATACACCCCCTATATTTCCTACAACCCCCTTCCCTTTACAATTCCTTCTTCCTTTCTTTCAAATGTGTAAATACTTGATCAGAGTAGCAATGTCTGGTATATAACACCAGTCATTGTAGTTCATTTATGCAGTCTGCTGTTAATTGTTTTCATACTGTGACTTTCCCAACCTTTTTCATACACTGTCTAGCTCGCTCCTTGTAAGCACTTCCTTTCCTGTTTACCTGCTAATAGACATTACTCATCAATCTGTGCTGCATAAATGCATTCGCCTCTCCACTCTCCTCCCTCCAAGCTGTTCTACTACTCTTGGATAGACAACTCTCCGAGAAACAAACTCACCCAGCATACCTCTGCAAAGTTAACCTCTCTGATCATAGACTTCCTATGGAAATCAGTGCCAGTGCAGTTTTGAATCATGCACCAGCAGTGATTCCTTTTGTTTGGGAAATTTCTGCTATCTTCATCTTTGGGGGTCCATGGAGTTGGTATATGTACGTCTTGGGAGTGCAGAGGCTTGCCAGCACATCGGGTGCAGGGGGGCTTGTCCCTACAAAAAAAAATGAATAATGATTTTTGCTGGATCAGTTTTTCAAGGAGGTATGTTTGGCAAGTTGGTTCCTCGAGAAGTCATAAAATATGCTAAAATTATAGGTTCATAGGAGGTTACTAGGCTATTGGTCCTATGGCCTTTATAAGCCTAGACATGTTTTATCCTTGTTCCCTTATAGACCAACTTGTATGGTCTATATTTGCAGCACGAGTCTATCATCAGCACTGACTGCCCATATTTAAGAGGAACATAGGTGACAACCCCTGGGTAAATTTATGGTCTCCCATCCAGTTGTCTAAATTATGGTTAAATAGGGTCATTGAAGAGCTCTGTTTTACGTGACTTGGGAGTTTGTTCCAGAGGAGTGCAATCTCTGAGAGACATAGCTGTCTCTCCATCATGTCCTGTTAATGTTACAAGCTAGGTGAAGATCCCTAGAGCAAGTGAATCTTGTCTCATTTGACTTGCGGATGTGCAGCATTTCCATTACTGTAGGGTCTGAGACTGCTCTGTAGGACAGGCACAAGTCACCTCTCAGCAGCTTATAAGATACAGAGTACAGTGACAGGGCCTTCAGTCTGTCTATGTAGGTCATGTATTGAAGGCCCTGAATTTTTGGTGAGAAACCTCTGAGGTCTCTCCAGCTGCTGCAGGTGTCTGGTGAGGTACATACAGAAGGGAGTGTCATACTCTATTTGTGGTTTGATGAGGGATGAGTACAGGGGAGTTATAACATCCTTAGCTCTGGATGCGATGCCCTTACTTATGAGATGTGCAATGTAGAAGGCCTTCCTTACCACTGTGGACACATGGTAATCGAAGTTAAGGTTGCTATCAACCTGTGTTCCCAAATCTCTCACCACAGGGTTTGAGCTAGGGGGTGCTGTTAATATTGTAATTTGCAGGGACTTCCTCTTTGTGAAAGGGATGATACACATTTTTTTGCATTGAGTTTAAGTCCATGGCTTTGATACCAATCATTTGTCTGTGTAACCCTTTTTGCAGTATGTCAGCATCATTGGGGGTCTCAATGTTTGCACCCAGTTTGCAGTCATTGGTGAACTTGGTAAACCACAGGCCATCTATTTTTGCCTGGACTTCTGAGAAATGGATTCCAACAAATAAGAGGCCCAGCACAGATCCTTGTGATACACCATTGCTAACTGGTCTGCTGATAGAGGTGGAATCCACAGCTCTGACTGCATGCATTCGGTCAGTGAGCCAGTTGTCTACCCACCTAGTGACATATGGGTGAATTCCCAGATGGATGAGTTTCTCAATGATTCCTGAGTAGAGGATTGTGCCAAAAGCTTTGGCTAAGTAAAGATAGGCTGTATGTACGGTTTTGCCTTCATCCAGGGCTTTGGTGACATTCTCGAAGTCCACCAGGTTTAATAAGCACAATCTACCCTTAATGAAGCCAAATTGGGTCAGGTCAAGAGTTTGAAGGTCACTTATGTCTTTGTTGATGAGGTCCATGATGATTTTCTCCATAGCCTTGCAGATAAAGCTGGCTAGGCTTATGGGTCTATAGTTCCCAGGGTTGGTTGATGGACCCCTTTTGTGCAAGGGAATTACTGTTGCTGTTTACCACTCCACTGGGACAAAGCCAGTACTTAGACTGTGGTTTAAGAGAGTGCCAAGTGGTTCTACTAGGTCCTGTTTTAGACTGTTTAGTAGGCAGCCTGGGATGTTATCCAGTCCCATAGAGACTGTGTTTTTGGCCATGGAGAGTGCGGTTATGACCTGCTCTTTGGAGATAATAGGTAGAGGACTGGTGATGCGTATGCTTTGGGGTATGTCTGGTGGGGACAGGGGGATGAAATGTATGATTTCAAGTGATGAATGTAAAAGGGTATCGGGGGGGGGGGTGTCCATCAGAGCTGGAGACAAGAGAAGTGGTCAGCAAGGATCCATCAAAGGTAGAAAATAGGAGAATTGCTCAGTAGGGATCAACAAGAGGTGAGCAGAGGATTACGGCTATGAGAATACTCTTACAGACATACATAGATCTGTGAAGTTATGTACATACTGTGTTGCTATGCCGCATACCTCTCAACTGTACAGATTTTCACAGAATGTACAGATTTTTGTCTCATATTTTTGGCCCATTTTTCATAAAATTGTGGTTTTCTGGCAAATTAGTGGCAAATTATTAAGGATTGACTTTAGAAAACAATGACAGACATTTGAGTTACAGACTTCATACCTTTCTGAAAATTCATGCAAATGCAAAACCTGCTGTTCTGTCAACTTTCTAAGTTTGTAAGAGCAATATTTAAATTTTTTCCC
Organism: Protopterus annectens; assembly: GCF_019279795.1. Classification (NCBI taxonomy): domain Eukaryota; kingdom Metazoa; phylum Chordata; order Ceratodontiformes; family Protopteridae; genus Protopterus; species Protopterus annectens. Next base: position 618,415,516 of record NC_056732.1, on the reverse strand, counting down.
TATTTTGGGACTTTGTCCCACTTTTATTTATGGCTTTGTCCAAATTCCTTGCTCTAAGAGGTTAAGAGGTATGCTCATGGGTTGTAGAAGAGGGTTATACCAAAAGATTCAGAGCACATGTTGAACCATGGAAAAGGACCATATAGCAGTTTTTCTTCTATGTACACTTTAAAAGCATGCTGAATTTACAGTTTCCTTACCATATATGTTAGATGTCTTAAGTATGGGTCATGTACATGAAAAAGTTCAATAAGTGTGTTTGCCTGTTTTGTAAACTGAATAACGTGCAGGGCAGTCAAACCCACAGAATGATGCATTATAAACTCTGTCATGACTTGGTCATCGTGCTGTACTTCATAATGCTGCTATACTAATACACCATACTGCATCATACTGAAAGCAAATATACCCAGAGTCTACATACATACACACACAAGAAACAAAATAACCTATAAAGAAAAAAGTGCAGGACATTCAAATAATAAAGAAACATTACTCCATTCCTCATAATACTATATAGCTCTGTCAAGAATATGGACCAAAGGAGTGAAAGATTATTTATTTCTTTTGCTGCTAAGGCAGAACAATTAATCCAGAAATTTCAGCCATGAAAAATGAGCACAGTATATTTCTTATGCAATAAAGCTGGCACAGTTACTTCCCATATTTCAGCCACATAAACATGCAAATCCAATAAACAGATGAACCCAAGTCACAAAGTTGAAATGCAGCCAGTAAGAGACCTTCAAACCCAGAAAAATAGCTATGCTTCACTTTTAATTTGTTTTTGCATTAACTGTGCCTTCATGGACCTTTGATTTCTTTCCATCATTTTCAGTTACCCAGCTCTGCTAACATACTGCTTCATTTTCTATCCAAGAAAACTATCCTTTTGTGTTTAACCTTCATAAAATGTGCTTACCAGATATTAACAATTTGTTGCCCCAGTAGAACCCTACTTTTAGTGCTACAAATGCGTGTAACTTACCTCTCTAGACTAGATATTGTCTATTTTAAACGGAAAAGCTCTCCCTTGTATATCAGTACCTAGTACTGGTAGATAGTACCTCAGTTATTACTGTTGACGTTTTTGTGTGAAAAAGAAGCTCCTTTAGACAGAAGGAAGACTCTGCTGCCTCTCCTGTTACAGTTCAACACAGTCATGATACCACTGATAGTGAAGCTGGAAGACATAGCAGCAGAATTTGCATCAACAAAAAACAACCATCTCCTCAGCCATGCAATACATTACACACAGTCTAGCTATGCATCCACAGATGGAAGGCAGGGTCTCAGCCAACTGATCCACAATAAAATGGGATAAATACAGATAAACTCTGTTGCACAGCATTTCCTTTGCTGGTACTTTAGAAGCAACCCAGACGTTTCTAATTGATATCAGAATGTTTACTTTAAATATGCTTCACAAGGCACATGACATCATCAGTTTACCTGCCTACTTTGTCCAACGAATAACTTCAATACGCAAAATCTATAGAACAAAATAACATCATTTCAATATAATTTTGAAAAGCTGTTTGTCAAGTCATACCTCTCAATTGTCCCTAAATTTGCAGAACATTCCTGATTTCACCTCAGATTTTTTGCCCTAACCCTCATAAAAGTTTTGATGTTCGGACAAATAACTGAGGATTATAGCCAGTTAACAATGGCAGATGTTACAGGTTCATGCTTCTAACAGTTCAGAAAATGCATGTTGATGCAAAGCCTGTTGTTCTATTAACATTTTAAAGTGAATTAGAGTAATATTTAAAAATGTCCCTAATTTTGGACCTTACTCCTGATTATTTTTGGCTTTGTTCAGAATTTTTAGCACTGAAATTGAGAAATCTGGCTCAAGTACAAGAACAGAGTTATTATATTACTTCTTATGCAAGCACTTTACATCAACTAGAATTCAAACAATGAGTAACAATAATTCAAACCAAAATAATTATTCAAGTAAGTCAAAATAAATCTGCAATAAAAAATGGTTGAAACCCTACGTTCATGTTACTGTTACCTGGAAAAAACCACTGAGCTCACCAACCCAGCTTCTTAATTATGAGATCAGCAAAAGGCAGAACACATAGTTGTTGGCTCAGGATTCCAGTTTTAGCAGAAGCAAGGAAAAGGGGGAGCCTGTCACTCTCCTGGTCAGTGCATATGCTGTAAAGCCACTTTCAATGCCAATGAAGTTTGCCCTTTACCCCAGTGTTGTGCAGTTGTACAGTTGGTATATATAAGTTTGGGTGTGAGAGGAATTTATATCTTGCAAAAAAAAGTTTGAGGTTTACTGAAACTGGATTTTAGTGAGATAATTTCACAACTTTAGCACTCACCAATCTCTTTCAGCAGATCAAGACTGTCAATAAAGTATATATTTATTTTATTCATGTGTTAACCAGGAAATCCACTGGACACAAGTACCTTTTCAGGAGTGGCCCCACAACACTTTCTAGTTGTGTCCTCATAGAGTCACACAGTAGGCAAATGAATGTGAAAGGAAGCAAACCCTATACTCTTGACTACAGGGTGCAGATCATACACTTAATCCACTGTGCTAAGTACTATAGAAATAGGTGCATAGGTTCATATGTACAGTACTTACCAGACTATTGATCTGTGAGGATCTTAAGAAGACTAGCCTTACATTCCTATGGTAATTTTTAGCCCTTATGATTTGCATACAAATAACCCAAAGATGCAACACAATGGGATTAATTTAGAAACATAGATGCAGGGAGTATAATTATCTAGTGACTTAACCAGGCAAGCCAAACCTATGGAGCTTAAATGTGAATATTTACACAAAGTAGTATGATAGTTACATAGCAGATGTTGAATGATAAAGTACTCCTTAAAGGGATGATCTGTCTAGTGGCCAAACAAGCATCCAAAGATAATGAATAAAATATTGTTACATCACAGCACTTGGTTCTTTGGATGCTTCCTATATGGGTTGCCTTCTGTGTGAGGTCTATATGTCCCCATTGTCTTTGTGAGTATTTCCTGGGTGTCATGGTTTTCCTCCACATCCCAGTGACATGCAGTTAGGCAAAATGGCAATCTCTAAATTACACATGTATGTGTGTGTGTGTGTGTGTGTGTGTGTGTGTGTGTGTGTGTGTGTGTGTGTGTGTGTGTGTGTGTGTGTGTGTGCATGCGTGCCTGTGTGTGTGTCTGCATCCATGTGTGTGATCACAGACACACACCCACACACATATAATAATATATACATGGCAATGTTATGCCTGATAGTGGACCAGCTGACTAAGGACTTGTAGCCTTCTAAAGAACTAGCATTTCTTCCAGTATTAGCTCTCTGCCTTGCACTTATTGAGTGTTGGGTAGACTCTGATAATTCTAAAAGCCTGAAAAATAGAACATGAATTAACGAAATCCTGTAAATGCTATATCCTATGCTAGGATATTTTGACAGTAATAAACTGAAGCACTGTGGTGTTTAACAGTTTAACAGGATGGTGCATTTTTGGGAGCATGTGACATCTTTCTGATCATTATTATGTAATACCATGTCTAACAAGTTAATAAAGCTGCAATGCATTCTGTAAAATAAGAAGTTAGTGTTGTGCCTTTTGTTATTGTATTTTCATCTTTTCTGTCCATTTATTCTACATGGTGACATCCACAGAATGAGGGCATGGAGGTGTCTGCTAGAATTTTGCATACAGAGAACAAGCATTCTGAGCAAACAAAATCAGATTACTTCTTTTGAAGTGAAGTAATATGTTTAGGCCTTTTACTATTGCCAGCCTTGCTAACCAGAGTGTGAAGATTGGGGGAAGATGGGTGAAGGCTGCCAGCCTAGTCAAATAGAATTTGATACATAATTCTATCATTTGTAAATATAAATGTAAAATACAGCCTTGTTTCTTAAATGTAAGAAAACACTGTAAAATGTGAACTTCAAGATTGTAGCAACATTGCCATCTGCTGTAAGGAAAACTAAGCCAAGCATTTCATCTGTTCTTTTGAAGTTAAAATTATGTCTTGTATACCCTTTTGATCTAAATAGTGGTGCCAAAGAGGCTAACTGAACACATTCCTTCTCTGTTGTCTTAACTTAAGGAATAATTACTAGAGTGTATATGTGAAATGTCTTTTATTGTTGTAGTTTCTTGAGCAGGTGTTAGCTTGCTGGATAGTGTGGCCTGTTGGCCTGAGAACTCCAGACTAAGTGTCAAAGTGATGTAATGTGTATATTAGGAAAACCTAAGTGTCAAAATGATGTAATCTGGGAGGGCCCAGCAGAGATGTTTGTTAGTGAGTTTAAAAACTATTGTTCAGAGAGAGACTGTAAGCATTTTGATCTTGATATCCAACTCTCAGCACTGCTTTATGCTCTTTTTATGTAAGTAATATCTTAGAAGTATGTTTTCTTGTAGTAATAGCTAGGAACTTAGAAGAAAGTTAAACTAAGTGTTTTTCTGTTATATCAGAACTTTCCTACTGTATTGTTTTAAGTTTATGTGTGATCGCTGAACTCTTAGATATCACTGTGGTGCAGTAGTATTGCCTTGTGTTTTTAATTATTTATTATTAAATATTTTAAAACCTTTTACCTGTGGCTGGTCTGTATAGAGATAAGTAAGCAATAGAGTATATTGCATATTTATAGAGTTTATTGTACAAGGCCACTCTAATAAGCCTTAGACTGATTAGTCACATTACCAATTGGATAATAATATTGCACAGTAATAATTGGACACCCTTTTAAGGGCCTTTGGATAGTTGATAAGTATTAGCTGGTGGTGGCAGAAATTACTACCGTATAGTCTGGGTAAAGGGGCACAGCTGGAGAATCTGTGTCAGCCTTTCCCAGGAGTGTCTGTGAAGTTGTATAAATACTTATCTCAAAGTGTGTGTGTGGTGTGTCAGCTACCTGGGCAGGGACATGAAGCACTGGTGGGACAGAAAGGGTACTGGAGGTTAGCTTGCCAGCTAGGCTGAGATCTGGACCCTATAGCTGTTCCAGTGGGGAGTCTTACTGGGGACCTGGGGAGCAAGGGAGCAACCAGCCCCAGACTGACTGTCATCTCTGTGTGCACTTAAGGGAAATTATACTTTACTGTGTGTATTTATCATTTCTCCTATATGAGATGCCCTCCATGATGTTAGTGGTGAGGATTGAGGCTTCTTGATTGCTGGGCCAGGGCACGGCCATCACACAGAGATTCTCACATCCTCATCTGACTGCTGCAACTATACATGTAGAGTGTTTTTGCAGGAGATCTGCAGCTCCTGATGTGGGGTTTTATCACACACCCCTGAACTTTAAACATAATACCTCCAATGCTGTACCTACTCATAGAAAATAAAAATACATTTATTACACAAAAACACAACTCAGATTGCTAAAGTTGGCTAAATATATCCTGGCTGTCTACTGAGCAATGGTAAATGTATTGTTTCACAGCAAATGATTAAACACATAAGATCAACCTACTGGCTGGCATTATGCTCAGCCTCTGAACTAGGCATGATAAAGCTGCCATCGATAACAACACTAATATCACCCATCTGTTAACCATGTAGGCTCACTGCTGACACAGTCCCTTTTCAGGGATGGCCCAATAGCAATTGTTTTAAATGACTTGCTCAAGGTCAAATAGTTGGTAAATGAGGGTGGTAATCAGGGATCTGGGTACATATGCAAATAGTAATCTGACCTTTGACCAACATGTGGCCAAGGTAATAAGAACATCATTCTGTGTCGATCAACTTATAAGTAAGGGTATGGCATCCACGTCGAAAGCATAGTGCCAATTTATTCAGTCCTTATCAGACCCATCATTGAATATAATGCCCCCTTCGGCATGTACCTGACTAAACATATACAACTATATATAACTTTCTTGGGTGGCATAAGCTATGGAACCTTGCTGGCTAGGCTTACGTAGGCCCTTGGGCCGATAGCCTAGTACCTACCTATGAACCTATGAACCTATGAACAGCTGGAACACCCACAAAGGTTCCTTACCAGGAGAATCCAGGGTATAAATACATTGTCCTATATGGATCGCCTTAAAGCCTTATATTTATGCTCAATCTACTACGGGTGACTGAGACAAAATCTATGCCTGGCATACAGGGCATACTCAGATCCAGCTCTGATGCACCTTTTGTACATCAGCAAAATGAGCAGCATGAGAACCACTAGATCCAAGGATTTAAATTTTGCTTGTGACATAAATAAGACATGTTGGCAAGACAGATATGTGTATGAGAGGATCCTCATGCTCTGAAATAGGCTCCAAATCCATGTGAACAGAGTCCATCTCTAACCCTATTAAAGTGTAACATTGACCAATGGATGGGAAATCAGTAATTCACCCTAGTTCTGGCCCTCATGTCTCTGATAGACAGAGGCAGACAGTAATGCCCAAACTAACATACTCCCACATAACCTCTAAAAACTTCCTAACATAGATAAATTCCTAATAAATGCCCATGATACATAGGGATACAGTTGAGTTGGGTTACATGGCTAGCCTTCTAAAGGCCCTGATGGTCATTAGCCTAGTATATACCTATGAACCTATGATCCCTGCATCACAGGAACTATAGCTCACAGCTTTAACCATCTGTGCCAATTTCCCAACAAATATCAAATATGTATCATTTATTCATGTTGTGGCTTTAATACTACAGCATCTCTCATGATCAAAATCAAACTAAGAGAAATTTCTTGAAAATGAAATTGACAGTACATAGCTTTAGAGAAAGTAAAAGTCTCTGCAGTTTTTATAACAATTTACTAGCCTGCATAAGATGTCTAACTATAGCAGATGCATGCTCTATCTGCATAATTTAGCTCCTGAGATCTCACAAGAGGAAGGTTGCAGCTCTAAAATTGAAGGGAGTCATGAATAACAATATAAAACACTTATAACTTTCTGTTTTTTTAACCCAAAACAGTAATAGAGTAACACCCTGAGGGTCCTATTGCAAAATGTTGTGAAGATATTTATCATGAAGGAAAACAATAGCTAAGACACGTGGACAGGTGTTAAAATTACATTATTTTTGTGCATGCCTTTGACTGTGGCATTTTTATTGTAAACCATTTATTGAGACAGCTTGTGATAAAAGTGACATGCTGAGCGACACCAATGTAATTAGGAAGAAACTTCAAAGTCTATTATCAGAAGTGACATCAGTTTGATCTTTCTCCCAAGTGCAATTTCAGATGATTGCACGGATGAAAGCTAATGTCTGCACATCAGTCAGAAGAACTGAATGCTGAAATGCTTCAACTGATACAACATAGTCTCTAAATACCAGCACAGCTATACTCTGAGTCATAGTACACAAACAGCATTTTACCTTATATGACTCCATTCTGTATCTAGCCACGGTGGTGCAGCAGTAGTGTTGTTGCCTCACAGCAAGAGGTTCTCCCGTTCGATTCTCGGCTAGAGTGCGGGGAGTGCCTTCTGTGTGGAGTCTGCATGTCCTCCCCACGGTTGGGTGGGCATTCAAAAGACATGCATAAATGGGCGTGCCTTCATTTAAGGTTGAACGTCGAGCTGGCACCTCAGCGTTCGTGAAAATCTACTGCCAATTATTAGCGGACCGGAGTCCCGCTGTGGCGACCCCTAATCGGGAAAAGCCGAAAGACAACAACAACTCCATTCTGTATCTCTCAGCCTCTTAGCACAGGAAATCTGGACAAAGCCTAAAATAATGGGGGGACAAAGGCCCAAAAATAGGAACAGATGTTAAATATTGATCTTATAAACTAAGAAAGCTGCTAGAAAATAACATGATTTGCATTTGTATGCATTTTCTGAAGGATATAAAGTCTGAAACTGAATATATATATCATTATTTAGCAACTTCAATCCTCAGTGATTTCCCAGAAAACTACAAATTTTATAAGGAACATATCAAAACTAATAGTCAAAAATCTGAATAGTGTATGAAAATCTGGACAGATGAGAGGTATGCTTCACCCTAAGCACAGTGGATAAGAGCTTGCTCACTGGGGATTATATTGTTGACCATATCAAGGCATTTAACATAGTTAACCACAATCTTCTCATAGACTTCACCACCTAGTTTATCCATACAGTCACCCACCAGTTCAAATACTACCTTTTGATTGGAGGTTCCACTTTATCTTCCTCAACCATTAAAAGCTCTCTTGTTTCAGAAGGTTAACTGCCTGCCCCTCTACTTTTGTATTACTTTCCTTAACTCACCTCACTTCAGATGTGTCCTCTAACCCTCTTTCAGTCCTCTGCTACCATTCACTGAGACATTTATCATCATAGAATTCAGGTGAGACTTGGAACACTTTCTTACCTAGCTTGATAATAAATGTTTTCTCCTTAAATGGAACAAAACAAAGGGGATGTTGTTAAGTACTACTACAAGTCTTCAGAAAATTCTCCCTCACTGTAGTTTCCTTTCCCTGTGGGGCAAACATAAGAAACTTGTCTGGTCTTTTAAATATTTCTTGATCCACATAAATCTGTCTTTGTCTATAGACCTTCACCTTTTAACAAAATTTAATCAAATGCTATTTGGTTTTCACAAGCTCTCCAGATTCATCACACCCAAGTCCAGATCCACCACCGTTAAAGATATTGTGCAGCTTCACACTTATTACTTTTATCATGTCCTAAAATTAACAAGACTTGTAGATCCTCTCTAATGGGATCTAAAGATTCATCCTTTTGTCTTATACCCATGGATACTATAAACATCACTGTGATATCTTCCAAACAGCTTACTGGTTTCCAGACATGGTACTCTGACATGTTATACTATTTCTTCCTCAGGTGTTCCTGCCTTTTCTGTCTTGGTACCAAGACTTAGGGACTCTCACGCTAGAACTATTCGAAAATACTGGACATTCAAGGAACTTCAATGCAAACGTATTAGCCTTCTCAAATAGAAGACTTCCTATTAGTGTTTTAGTACCCCCTCCTATCACCTAAATGTATTCATTATATAGTATGACTTTTCAGCTGTTTACATACTATTGGCTTCCTCTCCAATTAGGGTTCCCTCTGCTTGTCTCCACTTAACTCTTACTTCCAACAGGCTATTTGTCTTTAACAATTACAAAAAGAAAGTTAAACAAAAATAAATAAATATAAATAAAATTTATAAAAATAAAAATAAACGACCAAAAGCAAATAATAAAAATTACAAAGCTCTGGCTTTGTTATTATTATTTCATTCACTTTTTTGAATACAGCAAAGTTACCTTGACTTTTTTTGCACCCTGCACTTACTGTTGTATATAGTAATATTGCCTTAACCATTGTGATCTGATCTGATATTTTCTGTTATCAGCCTCTGTTTACTGTAAAGTTGCATTACATTAGAATTTTCTCACTTTGTAGAACTTTGTTCTTTTATAAAAGCGCATACCATTAGTATGTCTACACTTTGAAGTAGTTATCTTCATGTCTTTATATTCCTTCTTTTGTTAACATAGTTCTCTCTGGCAGTGACTGAAATGGATCCTATATGAAACAGTTCATTAACCCAATAAGTGGGTTCATAGGTTCATAAGTGTTTACTAAGCTAATGACCACAAGGGCCTTTTAAGGCTAGCCATGCATCCCAAATCTCTGACAAGTCCTGATACCCTTGATAAGTGTAAGCAGGGACTTGGGAGATGAAACATTTAAAAGCTAAGGCCTTGAAGATGAACCATTTAGAAGTTGCCCATGTGCATTAGAGACATAGGTGCCAAACCAGGGATGAATTTCCTGGTCCCCGTCCAATTGTCCAAGTTGCACTTGAATTGGGTTAGGGAGGAACTCTACATGGATGTGGAGCCTGTTCCAGAGACAGGGTAATCTCTGAGATGTGTATCTGTCTCTCTAACAGGTCCTATTTATATCACAGGCAAGGTTTAAGTCTTTAGAATGGGTAATTCTGGTGCTGTTTGTTTTGCAGATATGCAGGAGGTCCATCAGAGGGGGGGGGTCTGACAATGCCCTGTATGTCAGGCATAGATCTCCCCTCAAAAGCCTGTAGGAGACAGAATACAGGAATAGAGCCTTGAGGCAGTCTGCATAGGACATTTTACTTAAGCCCGGTATTCTTTTAGTGAGGATCCTCTGTGGATGTACCAATTGTTGGATATGCCTGGTTAGGTACATACCAAAGGGGGCATTGTACTCAATGCTAGGTCTGATGAATGCTGAATGAAGTGGAGCAATGACTTCCTTGGACTTACATGCCATATCTTTGTTTATAAGTTGCACAACATAGAATGATTTCCTCACTACTGTAGACACATGATGGTCAAAGGCTAGATTACTATCTATGTGTGTCCCTAAGTCTCTGACTACTGGGTCAACTCTAAGAGGTGTGTTGTCAATATACTAGTTACCAGGGTTGGATGAATTCCCAAAGAATACTATTATGCATTTCTTGGTGGTTTTAGTCCATGGCTCTGATACCAGTTGTTTGTGTCAGCCCCTCCTGTAGAACATTTGTGTCAGTGTGAGATTCAAGGACAGCTCCTAATTTGCAATCATCTGCAAATTTATTCAGCCAGAGACCACTGACATTGGCCCTGACTTCAGAGAAGTAAATGCCAAAAAGGAGCAGTTCAAGGACTGATCCCTGAGGAACTTCACTTGTGACTGGCCTCTTTGTAGAGGTGGACTCTACAATTCTAACTTCCTGCATCCAGTCTGGGAGCCAGTTGGCTATCTACTGGGTGGCATATGAATTTGTACCTAACCTCCTGAGTTTGTCAATAATGCCCAAGTGGAATGTTGTGTCAAATGCCTTGGCTAGGTCAAGGTAGGCAGTGTGAACCATTTTGCCCTGATCCATTGCTTTGGTGACGTTCTCAAAGAAGTCCACCAGGTTCAGTAGGCATGATCTGCCCTTGACAAAACCAAACTGGGTTGAGTCCAGTGTCTGAAGGTTTCCTATATCACTATTAACAATTTCCATGATATTTTTTTTCTATGGCTTTACATATATGACTAATGGGACTTATGGGCCTGTAGTTTCCAGGGTCTGTAGATGACCCACCTTTGTGCAGAGGGATGACTGTTGCTGTTCTCCATTCATGAGGCACAAAGCCTGTTTGGAGGCTATAGTGAAATAGCAATTCCAGAGGCCCTCATAGGTCTGGTTTCATGCTATTTAAAATATGTCATGTGATATTGTCTGAGCCCATTGGTGCAGTGTTCTTGGTCTTAGAGAGATAGCATTAAGGACCTGTTCCCTAGTAATAGCAGGGGGAGTTATATTTAATGGTATTTCCTGAGGGAAGGTTAAGGTGGAGAGAGTGGTAAAGTTGGAGCTGAATTTATCAATCAGTAGATTTGCTATATCTTCTGGCTCAGTGCAGGTGGCTCCATTTACAATGAGCTCTGCACACAATTGTGTATTGCATTTGAGGTTGCAAACATAGCTAAAGAATGCCTTGTGGTTGCCCTTGGCCTGGGATGCCAAATTCACCCCAAATTTGGCTTTGGTATACATTATTTGTCCTTTGAGATGTTTGTTTAGTTTGATGGGAGTGCTTTTATCCTGCTGGGTGCTGCACCTCCTAATTTTTGCCATGATTTTCTTCCTTCTGTTATGCAGCCTATTGATTTTGTGATCCCACTAGTATGGCTTGTTTTTTGAGTTAGTTCTGTACTTCTTCCTAGTGTGTACAGCTGCCTCTGTGCAGCTATTAACATGCTTGTACAGGGTTCCTGTGAACAGTTCTGCATAGACAGCAGTGTTCTCAGGGTTAATAGGGACTTGAAATTATGCCAGATTATTACTTAATAGCAGGAAGTTAGCCGTAGAGTAGTATCTGAATATTCCAGGTTTAGCTGGGGGTTCAGGTTTTATTTTTACTTCAAAGGAGACCATTTTGTGGTCTGACCTTACCAGGGAAGACATTACAGTAGGGAGTGTGCAGCACTCTCCCATATTAGTGAGGACCACATCCAGTATGGCTACACCCCTGGTTGGTGTATTGACTAACTGGCATGTGTCTGCATTTTGTAGGGAATGTGTCTAAGTTATTTAAATAATTATGCATACATGCATATATACATAAATATATAAATAAAATTGTATCTACAAGCTGGGTAACTGCAAGTGCATGGTTCCATTGCTTGGTAGATCATACTGTGCATCTCAACTATAAATATAAACTGCTTACATGTGTACAAGTTAACACAAAATAAACTGTTGTTTAAACAGGCAAACAGCACTGCTTTTTAAGCACACTTTTCTCAAGATGAACTGTGGAAAATCTGTGTTTTTCAAACTGGTTTATCTACTTAGCTGACACTGAAAAATCATGATTACTAGAAGTGGAATTAAATCCCATCTGATTTTAAAAATATCTTGCTGTAATCCACATTCAGTAAAACACAGAGAGGTAAAAGCATTTTTAAAACAAAAAGTAGCAAAATGCACAGCTCCCCCAGATAATCCATTGGCAGAGCATTGGTGAATACCCACCTGTGCAGCCAGTCCATCATACAGTTTAAGAAATGCCCCAGAATCTACAATTTCTTAATGGACCCCCAGTTTCTCCATTATCCCCACAACATTGGTGCTAGCAAGATGTTGTCTGGTTATTTAGATAACTTAAGACACAGTCCAAACAGAATGCAGATACATGCCAAATCATGACTGGGCAAAAGACCTGTCCTCAAGGTGATCTGCCACATTAGTGGTAAATGGTATAAATTTAACAGCATGGTTGCAATATGTTTATGTCTGAAGTCATGTCACAGAAGTTTGCATCAGTGGTATGCAAAGCTGACAGCTTTTTAGATAACCAAATTTTGCCACTTTTTTCTGAAATGTGAGTTTTTGTAGGATAGTCTACATTCTCAACCAGGACTTTTTCCATATTGTTTCTCTCTTGAACTCTAACAGGAAAGTCTCAGTAGGTTCTTCATTGGTTAGTAGCCTGCCCGGCTGTAATGGCACCATTTTCATCACAACTGTAACCAAAAGTGGAAGATTAGAGACAGTATGCATTTCATGGGCTGCAAAGAATCAAGGGTAGGATTTTCCAAAACAGTGGTTATCACCACTTCTTTTAGAGAGCTCAGAAAAAAAATAAAATACCCAAATTCAAGTAAAAAAATGCTAAATTTTCACAGAAATCTGGCAGATGGTACTTGAGATGCCTACTAATAAATGTATAGACAAAATGAAGAAATCCATGCTGTTCTACTAGCAGAAAGCACAAAACACTGGAACCCAGAGGTAATGTAATACTTTTAACTGGGCCAACACAGGTTTTACAATTTCTTGAGTTTTGTACTAACAGGAGTCCTTCATCAGGAGATATTATTAAGTTAATGATGTCAGATACACTGCTTTAATATTCACTGGTTCCTGTAAAGGGAGAAGAAAATACAGTTGTTCCTCAGTGGCTAAAAAAAGAAAAATACCAGCATGGAGGACAAACAACTACATTTCAGTAAGAAAATGGTGTGTGTGTGTGTGTGTGTGTGTGTGTGTGTGTGTGTGTGTGTGTGTGTGTGTGTGTGTGTGTGTGTGTGTGTGTGTGTGTGTGTGTGTGTGTGTGTGTGTGTGTGTGTGTGTGTGTGTGTGTGTGTGTGTGTGTGTGTGGTTGCACCTGTGTGCCTGAGCCTGAAACTTCAGAAAACCAGGTTATGTGATGCCATAATCTAAAATCATTAGAGTCAATGTTTATTTAGCAGAGAAGAAAACACTACCTAAATTCAGCTTCTCTGACATTTAATAGGAGCATAAATAACTATAAAAAGAAATGTGTAGCATCATTATTTAAGTTCAGAGAATGAAAACTACAACTTATAAATTATAATTTGCTAATCTACTTTAACAAAAAATCTTTAGAAGTTTTCGATTAAAAAGAAAATTTGGTAACTGAAAATATCCAGGTCATTAATAATGCGGGAACAACCAAAACAGAATAAGATAGTAACTTAGAATGTGTGGATGTTGTGTACAGTTATTATGTTACACAAGTTGTGATTTAGTTAATTGAAAGAAAGAGAGCGGGGGGGGGGGGGAGAAAGTGAGAGAGAGAGTGTGGAACAGGGGAACAGACAGAAAGATGGAGATAAAAAATGGCATGCAGATCTTAAAGTTCTGTCAGATACCAATGAACAATGAAGAGTAAAAATAATTATCAAAGTTTGGTTATCTTGTTAAACCTTTTAAAATATGAACTTATGGTTAGTGTTCGGGCTCGAATGTTACCTTATCGGATGAAAACTACTCTGTTGTCAAGGAATACATAGGCAACATTACACAAACCCCAGTAATCTTTCTAGTACTAACTTTCTGAGACATAAATCATTTTGGATTCAGGGCAAAATCTTCATGAAATCAAGCATTACCAGTGTAACAAGTATCCGTTGCCCTTGAGTACGCCTGAGTTTCATCCACTGTTAGTTGTTCAGTGAAAAAAGTTTTTAAGATAAGGTTATGGCCTTCACACAAAATACAATCTTATTCCTGAGATCCATATGAGAGCCCCAAACTCCCTGATGTGTGCCTAGATAATAGCCCCTCTGGATGGCTTTCAGCCTAGAAGATCTGAAAATAATTATTTCATCTAGAGAAATAATGAGCTTGAGTCCAATAATGGGTGGCTCAGTGGTCAGCATGGGGGGGGGGGCATCTAGAAAAAAATGAAAATAGAAAAAAAGTCAGATAAGGCATGTCTTTTTCAAGTTCCTTGCACTGATACAATAAACATGTACTCATTTATAATACCATCTACTGTGCATGCATTCTTTTTTAAATGAAGATGTCCATAAATGGTGGAGTGAATAGCAGTAAACTTCTTCATGACAGACAGACAAGAATAATCTGATAGTGATGAGGAAATAAAATGGCACAAACAAATAATGTCATAGCACACGGTAATACAACTCCTCATTACAGCTGCTGTGCATGACAGAGGAGAAGAAAAGAGCAATAAAGCCTTAACTCCCAACATATGGAGAGATTTTGCAAGAAATGACATAAGTGAAACTAAACAGGATCCTGTCCTGTTTCAAACAAACTGGTAAAAAATTCATGAGAAAACAATTTCAGAAACTGTGAGCTTAATTAAGGATTACATTCAAATAAGGCTTCAAAGGGAGCACATCAAAATGAGCCGACTGTCTTGCTGGATGTGAAAAAGACATGCTTCACGGGAAGCTGTTGTTATAGGACATTTAAAAGTAAATATTCAGATGCAGTGTCTATCTCTAAGGATAACTTGGAATGATAATATTTCTCACAACTCTGTTGTAAAAAAACAGAAAATCCTGTAGTAATGTAGCAATCTATGGATCTGCCTTAAAAGAAATGTTCCTAGCATTGCAAACCAGTTCTTCTCCCACACTTCTTGTTTGAGCTTCTTGAATGTGAAGCAGAAATGAATTAAGTTATTTGAGGGGATTGTTGCACAGTTTCAACACCCTGGTATACATAGAATATGTAAGTTTAACACCTGCTTAGAGAAACTATTGTGCAGCAAAGGTTTTACATATTTGTGGCACCTGAAAAGAAATGGCAAATAGTCTGAAGACTTAAGAAGATTTTGAAAATAAACTTGCTGAGATTAAAGAATTTAATTTTACCCCCAGATTTAACATTAGCAAAGAATGAAATGACTTTCATGATTTTCTTATGAAAACAGGTTTAAAATGTTTGCACAGACTGATACTATAACTGTTTGCATTCAGATTGCATATACTTTGAATAGTATCCTGATATAGGCTGGCATTCAGGAAAAAATAAGTTCATCACTTTGACCTCATATAGTACCACCAGCTGCCTATGCAATGACTACATTACGAGGTTATTCTGATGCCAAAGAGGTAGCCTATGTCCCTTATTAGGTCACTTGTTTGGCATGGAGAAAACCTAGGTATGAAATTAATACATTATTACATAAGTCTAGTAGAACAGAGGTAGACTATGTGTGTAGTCAATGTTTTATTAGGTCACTGATGGCAGAGAGGATGCCAGTGTATGTAATAAATGCATTGTTAGGTCACTTTGATGGTAAGCAAGTATGATGTCACAGAAGTAGTCTATGTATGCAATGTATACATTTGATGTCACTCTGATGGCACAGAATTTGCCCATATATGCAATAAAAACAAAATTAGGAATTCTGATATT